>NC_091957.1:637232-806727 GCF_031021105.1 Erythrolamprus reginae
TTGTGGTGTTTAGCAAAGTTTGTCCAATGTCCCTTGGCTCTTAAAGGTGGGGGGAGGGAGTCTCACCTTTCTATAGCAAAGTTTTTATGCTGTGAAAAAGGTTTTATGAGCCGCTCCGAGTCCTCGGAAAGGGGCAGCATACAAACTTAATAAATTATTATTATTAATTATTAAATTATTATTATTTATGCTGAGGTCCTGTCATTAAGGTGCAGGAAATGAGCTTTCTCAAGAGTTGTGCACTACTTGCCTTGAGAAATGGAGGGAGTGCTTCAAAATGCTTATTATTGTTGTTGTTGTTGTTGTTATGAATCTGGTGTTGCTGCTGCAGCTGGGTTGCTTTTCCAGATGTGGAAGGCACGGGGGGGGGGGGGATCTCGGTTGGGTAGCTTTGTTTTTGAAACCAGGTTTGAAGGAGGGTCATTTCCAAGCAGGACAGATGCACAAAGCCCAACAAAAGTCTGTTGATGTGTCCGAGTGTGCATTTCTGCACTTGCAGCCTTGGGAACAAAGGAGGTGGGGGACACCAACACACACACACACACACACACGGCTCCTGTGAGTTGTTATGCCCCCTCCCCACTCACTTGGCCTGCAAAGAGGCAGGAGGAAGAAACCCTGGAATTTAAAACCTCAGTAGATAATAATAATAATAATAATAATAATAATAATAATAATAATAATAATAATAATAATATAATAATAATAATAATAATAATAATTTATTAGATTTCTATGCCACCCCTCTCTGAAGACTCGTGTCGGCCTGCGCAGAGGCCTCGGTTGTTTGCCATGTGCCCTCCAGCGGCTGCTCTGCTGGGAGAATTGGGGCTAGACTTATGGTTGGGGGCCACCGCAACATGAGCAACTGTATTAAGGGGTTTGCGGCATTAGAAAAGTTGAGAACCGCTGGTCTAGGGAGAGTGGATGAAGGCCTGCTTGGTTAGGAAAACTCTTCCCACTCGCAGGTGGGCGCAGAGGCAGGAATCGCACCCGGGTCCCCTTTGCGCTGCCCCTGAGCCTGACAGAGCCTCTCTTGACCACAGCCGGACTGAAGCTGCTCACTTTCACGTGGCGCAGCCGGAACGCAATGTCCAAGCGGGGGAGCTCTCCCAGCGATGCCTTTGGAGAGGCCGGAGAGGTGCCTGGGTGCGCGGCTAACACCGCCAGGCGCAGGGACCCGTCTTAAGTGCTGCGGGAGATTAGCTGCCCTCTCCCGATCCCTGGGAGTCGAACAGGAGTCGGCAGGCAGCCGCCCAGCGCTTGGTTCCTCCCCCTGGGCAGCCTGGGGGCTTTTCCGGACACGGAGCAGCGTGGCTGCCTCCACTCCAAATAATAGATGCCCACATTGATTGCAGACCAGTGAGATTTACTTTCAAGGAAGAGGGGGCAGCAGGAGAGGCTCCAATGCACCGGACCATGATGAGCCCCAGTGTCCTGTTAGGTCCCACAGAGTCGGCCTTCTCCAGGGGACAATGTCACTTGGCAGGTCCTAAGGGAAGGGCCTTCTCTGTGGGGGCCCCGGCCCTCTAGAATCAGCCCTCCTGGAGATTTGTACTGCCCCCATCCTCCTCGCCTTCCATGCCGACAGACCTGGGGACAAACCCATCAGCCCCTGTCTATGAATGGATGTATGTTGCATGGCAAATGTGTTGGCGGATTGAAAACCTCTGTTTTTATATTAATTTGGAATTTTGGACGGTCTCTTTTTAGTTATGATTGGATTTCAGAATTGTATTGTTTTTCACATGTTGTAAGCCGCCCCCAGTGAAGGGCAGGATAAATAATAATAATAATAATAATAATAATTTATTAGATTTGTATGCCGCCCCTCTCCGAGGAAATCCAAATTATTATTATTATTATTATTATTATTATTATTATTATTATTATTATTATTGTTGTTGTTATTAATAATAATAATAAACATTGTCTTTGGTTTTTTCTTTTCATCTTTTATGTTTTTTAAAAAATGAATAAAAATATACATTATAAAATAATAAAAATAATAATCACAAAAAATACTTAAATATCATTTTTTTAAAAAGAAAATTAAACAACCACTTCACCCAATCCCAAAACAGGAACGGAATATAAACCTGCCTGGGATAACCTAGATCCATCCTAAGATAAAATACAGGAAATAGTAGAAGGGCAGACGAGATGGACCAGGAGGCCTTTTTCTGCCGTCAATCTTCTAGGTTTCTATGCATACAAATCTAATAAAATGAAAATGAAAAAAATGTTTGTCCGGCTCGATCCAAAGCACTGGAGGGCAGGGTCTGAGGTGCCAACTTACTCCAAGAACGTTCGGAGACTGCAGTTAGCCCAGAATGCAACTCGTGAGCCGTTATGTTGGTTTAACACCTATAAAGCCCTACATGGCTTGGTGACTAGACTACCTACGGGACAGTCTCTTGCCACATATATTCCAGCAGCTGGTCAGATCCCACAGAGTTGGCCTTCTCCAGGTCCCGTCAGCCAAAACAATGCCGGCTGCCGGGGCTGAAGGGAAGGGCCTTCTCTAGGGTGGCTCCTGTCCTCTGGAATCGACTCTCCCCAGAGATTCGCACTGACCCCACTCTCCTGGCCTTTTGAAAGGCTTTAGAAACAGGCCTGGGGCCGTTCAGTGTTACCACTCTGCTCCGGACAGTAGTATGTTATGGTCTTGGATGAATCTTGGATGAATGGATTTTTTTTAATGTTTGGGGTTTCAAGATTTTGTATTTGTTTTATTCTACGTGTCATAAATTTAAGTAAGTAACTAAGTAGGGAGGGAGGGAGGGAGGGAGGGAGAGAGAGAGATAATAGAGCTAGATCAGTGGATAGATAGATAGATGAGAGAGAGAGAGAGAGAGAGAGAGACCATATTTTGTGTATAAGACGCACCCAGATTTTAGAGGAGGAAAACAAGGAGAAAAGTTTTCTGAACCAAAGGGCCTAGTGTTATATTGTTTAATAAAATACCAGGAAATGCTGGAAAACTGCTAAACATCAAGTGAGCTGCACCAATAATCTTGCGATAGCCTCACTTAAGCCATCCCCTTAATGACAGGTAAATTCTCTCTCTGTTGCACTTTTGAGCTGAGGAAGGGATGCGCAGCCCACTCGGGCCCCTTTCTTTCTTTCTTTCTTTCTTTCTTTCTTTCTTTCTTTCTTTCTTTCTTTCTTTCTTTCCTTCTTTCTTTCCTTCCTTCTTTCTTTCTTTCTTTCCTTCTTTCTTTCTTTCCTTCCTTCTTTCTTTCTTTCTTTCTTTCCTTCTTTCTTTCTTTCTTTCTTTCCTTCTTTCTTTCTTTCCTTCTTTCTTTCTTTCTTTCCTTCTTTCTTTCTTTCCTTCCTTCTTTCTTTCTTTCTTTCCTTCTTTCTTTCCTTCCTTCTTTCTTTCTTTCTTTCCTTCTTTCTTTCCTTCTTTCTTTCTTTCTTTCTTTCCTTCTTTCCTTCTTTCTTTCTTTCTTTCTTTCCTTCTTTCTTTCTTTCCTTCTTTCTTTCTTTCCTTCTTTCTTTCTTTCTTTCTTTCCTTCCTTCTTTCTTTCCTTCCTTCTTTCTTTCTTTCCTTCTTTCTTTCTTTCTTTCTTTCCTTCTTTCTTTCTTTCTTTCTTTCTTTCCTTCCTTCCTTCCTTCTTTCTTTCCTTCTTTCTTTCTTTCCTTCCTTCCTTCTTTCTTTCCTTCCTTCCTTCCTTCTTTCTTTCTTTCTTTCCTTCCTTCCTTCTTTCTTTCTTTCCTTCTTTCTTTCCTTCCTTCCTTCCTTCTTTCTTTCCTTCTTTCTTTCTTTCTTTCTGTCCCTTTCTCCGCTGCCATATGGAATCCCGTCTCTTTCGGGGTGTCGCCTTGAGCCCCTCGCCTCTCCCACAATGCCCTTGGAAGGATGACTGGAGGGGGGGCCCTTTAGTCCCCCTAGATGGGGTGTGTGCAGAGGCAGTGAAGACCTGGGATTGTGCCTCTCACCGGCTGGCCTGACCCCCTGGTGACCCTTCACCAAAAGCCTTGGTGGGAAAGAATGGGGGAGGATGGGGGGGGCTAGCAGGAGGGGCCACTGTCATTCTTAAGCACCGTTTGGTGTCTCTCCCCCCCCCCCACTGCTGAATATTCTTTCCCTCCTTGTGTCCTTTGCAGACTGCCCCCCAGAAAGGACCGGGCCGAAGCGTGGCCTGCCGGCTGGGGCTCTGGAGAAGAATCCCAGCATGGATCTGGCAGCCACCACCCCGTTCCGGGTCACGGTGAGTCCCTCTTCCTGCCCTCTGCGCATGTTCTGATGCTCTCGTATTGGTGGTGGTGGTGGGGGGTCCTAGGGAAAGGAAGCAGCACATCTCGCTTTTCCAGTGGCAGGGGGTTCCATTGGAGAATGTATTTAGCGCTGCAGGGGGGTGTGAGGGAGGGGCTTGATAAACGCCCTGGGAGGCCACGCCCCCAAGTGGTGATTGGCTCCTGGCCTGGGAAGGCGGAGTCCCGTGAGCGGCATGAAGGCATCAAAAGTGATTTCTCCAAATTTATCCCCAAGTAAAGGGTGAAAGTCTCCTCTCCCCCCCTGCCCCCCGTCATAGAAGAATCGCTCCATCCCAGAATGGCCGGAGGGAAACAGCGCTCCTTCCTCCTCCCGCCTCTTTGTCCATCTATTCTTTCTGTCTGGTCAGGGCTGGGGGACTGGGGGGCTGCTGGCCTTGAAGACAAAGGGCATTGGGGGGAGGGGAGAACGGAAGGAGAAATTCTGCCAGGCCTTAAAACCACAAATTGCTTTTATTTTTATCCGCTTCGGCTTGACCGAGCGAACGGCATTTTTAAAAAAGAAAAGAAAAAGAAAAAAACAGATGTAAGAGAGAAAATGACTTTATAAGTGATGCTTTGCAGGCACCGGGAGGTGATTGATGCCCCCTCGTGCCCCCTCCAAGCCACACCCAGAGGGCGGAGGGGCCCCAGCCCTGGCGCTTCCCATGCCCACAATCAAGGCTCCGGGCCCCATGGATAGTGATGGGGCCAGGAGCCTCGGTGGCGCAGTGGTTGGAGTGCAACGCTGCAAGGCATTTCCGCTGATCACCGTTCGGCAGATCAAACCTCAGCAGGCTCCAGGTGGACTCAGCCTCCCGCCCTTCCCAGGTGGGTCAAATGAGGACCCCGATTGTTGGGGGCAAGAGGCTGACTCTGTAAACTGCTTAGAGGGGGCTGGGAAAGCACTAGGAAGCGGGATATAAGTCTATATTCTATTGCTATAAAAAGACCTCCTGGTCCATCAATTGCCCTTCCTTCCTTCCTTCCTTCCTTCCTTCCTTCCTTCCTTCCTTCCTTCCTTCCTTCCTTCCTCTCTCTCTCTCTCTTTCCTCCCTCCCTCCCTCCCTCGATGGTTAGAATGTAGCATCGCAGGTTAACTCTGTACACAACCATCAGTTCAATTCTGACCAGCTCCAGGTGGACTCAGCCTTCCGTCCTTCCGAGGTGGGTCAAATGAGGACCCCTATTGTTGGGGGCCCGAGGCTGATTCTGTAGAACCGCTTAGAGAAGGCCAGAAAAGCACTGGGAAGCGGGATATAAGTCTAAATGCTAAATGCTATTGCTATTATCCCTCCTTCCTTCTTTCCTTTTTCCTTTCTTCCTGACATCCATCCATCCGTCATTCCTTCCCAGGTGGGTCAAATGAGGACCCCTATTGTTGGGGGCCCGAGGCTGATTCTGTAGAACCGCTTAGAGAAGGCCAGAAAAGCACTGGGAAGCGGGATATAAGTCTCAGTGCTAAATGCTATAGAAACATAGAAAAACACTGGGAGTCCATGGAGAGGGGCGGCATACAAATCTAATAAATTATTATTATTATTATTATTATTATTATTATTATTATTATTATTATTATTATTATTAAGTCCTGGGAAGCAGGAGTTAAATCTAAATGCCATTGCTACGCTTCCCTTCTCTTGTCTATCCTCATGGGCCCCCGCCCCAAATTTCCTTCCTGCAAACACATCAAACACACCAGGATGGGAGAGGAGGAGTCCCGTGCGAATCCTGCCCCTCTCTCTGCGCTCCTGCAGACCAATTCCTGGCCCCTGCGCTCCCCCCCCTCGGAGGAAATACTATCTTAATGGTCCCCTTTCCTTCCAGAGGATTTTCTGCCTGCCTGTTGGAGCGAACTCCGTGGGGGGGGGGGGGAGCCCTCGGTCTTTAATTGAAACCTAATTGTTTACTAAACCGCTTGTGAACCAAAAAAGGGAAAATTACTGTAATTTGGGTCTGTGGATGATTCCCTTCTCCCTGGCTGTTTTGTCTTTTCTTTTTTTAAGGAAAAGAAAACAGGGGGGGGGGGTGGAACCTCCTTAAGGAAACTGAATTTTAAGGAGAGGAAAAAAGGCCCATCACCTTTCGTGATATATGAACACACAAGCCATTAGCATTAAACTGTCTGCAGCTTCCGGGGGCCAGTAACAAATTAGATGCAAATCGTTTTGTGAGCTTGACCGGTGGGATGTGTAATCCAGGCTGGTGAGGTTGCCTGAAATAGCAATAGCACTGAGACTTATATATCCCACTTCATGGTGCTTTCCAAGCGGTTGACAGAATTGGCCACTTGCCACCAACACTCTGGGGTCTCATTTGACCCACCTGGGAAGGAAGGGAGGCCGAGTCAGCCTGCAGCCAGTCAGGATCAAACTGCTGGCAGTAGGCAGAGTTAAACTGCAATGTTGCAGTTGGATGGATGGATGGATGGATGGATGGATGGATGGATGGATGGAAGGAAGGAAGGAAGGAAGGAAGGAAGGAAGGAAGGAATAAAGGAATAGCAATAGCATTTAGACCTATATACCGTTTCATAGTGTTTTTCCAGCCCTCTCTAAGCAGTTGACAGACTCAGCCTCTTGCCCCCAACAATCTGGGTCCTCATTTGACCCACCTGGGAAGGATGGAAGGCTGAGTCAACCCTGAGCCAGTAGTGAGATTTGAACTGCTGAAGGAGCCTGCAGGGCTGCCCTCTAACCACTGCACCACTGTGACTGTGACTACATGCCCACTTCTGTTCTGCTGGGGGAGGTTGGCATTTTGGGCATCTCCTGAGCCTCAGTTTACCCTTTGCTTTACCCTCTGAAGGGGGCAGGTTGAGCTCTGGCTTTGCACCCTCCTCCTATTCGGCTGCGTTTTCGGGGTGAAGATTAAGCGCGTTGGGCCAATCTGGCTCAGTTTTCCTCCGGAATGGAGCAGGCTAGTGCCGTCCTTTGCCTCTTGTGGCAGGGAGTTCCAGGGGACAGGGAGTCCCGGTCCCTCCACGTCACCTGGCGCCCCATGGCCAAGACCCCAGAGACCTCAGCCCCCTTCCCACCCCATGGCTCCCTCCGAGCGGCCACGCTCAGCTGCCCGCCGTGCCCGTCCTTCGGCCTCTCCCTTCCAGCGCCAGGCCATGTCCAGTGCTTCCTCTCCCGGCCACCTCAACGGCAGCGGCGGCAGCAGCACCAGCCGGGGAGGTGACATTGATTTCCATCTGCTCTTTCCAACTTCCGTTGCCATGGCGACCAGATTTCGTTTCTCTGCCGGGCGGGGCCTTTTTCTGCAGCTCCGCTTGTTCTGAGAACGGGTGAACTGGTCAGGGGAGCAAAAGGGGCGGGGCTGGCAGGGTGATGGGCATGTCCCCCCTCCCCCGGGCTGCAGAGGACTTGGCAAAGGGGCTGCATGGTGGAGGAGCTGCCCCCACCCAAGGAGAGGCGGGGACTCAACTCTCTTGGCCCCTCCATGTCTCTCCCCCCATTTGGGTCAGGGGGACCCAAATGTCCTGTAACGGGACTGTCTCCTGCCACATATACCTCCCAGAGACCTATAAGAACAAACAGAGTTGGCCTCCTCCAGGCCCCATCCACCAAGAAATGCAGGCGGGGAGGGCCTTCTCTGTGGCTGCGCCGCTCTATGCAAACTCCTTCCCCCCAAGGTCCGTACTGTTCCCACCATATTGGCTTATCATAAGGCCACGAAGACCTGGCTTTGCGGACAAGCCTGGGGTCCATGAATTCAACAACTATCATGGTCATATTGTTTGAATGTTTGTATACCTGTTGAGGGGTTAGTCTTCGGAGTCTTCAGAGAGAGGCGGCATACAAATCTAATAAATAATAATAATAATAATAATAATAATGATGGTGATGATGATGATGATGGTTTTTAATCAAGATTTTATACACTGCTCCAAAATCAAGGGAACCCTCAAAGAACCCATCCTAGATCTGAATTAATGAAACATTCTCATTGAATCCTTTGCTCTGTACAAATTTGAATGTGCACAAAACAGCATAGGTGAAATTGATGGTCCATCAGTGTTGCTTCCTAAATGGACAGTTTGATTTCACAGACGTTTGATTGACTTGGAGCTCTATTGTGTTCGTTTAAGGCTTCCCTTTATTTTTTTTGAGCAGTATACAATAACATATGTAATCCAATTAATATACGGTAAATAACTAATCTAAACAAACGATTCTAAAAAAGGCTAAAACATTAAAAATCATTCTTCCAGATTCAAACCACAAACATTGCACACACTCATTGCCCAGAGGGTCTAGGGTCTAGTGACCCCAAGGCTGGTGGCATAAATAGGTTTTCAGACTTTTACGGAAGGCAAGGAGGGTGGGGGCAGTATGAATCTCCGGAGGGAGCTGATTCCAGAGGGCCGGGGCCCCCACAGAGAAGGCTCTGCCCCTAAAGACTCACCAAACAACATTGTCTAGTTGATGGGACCTGACCGGCCACTGGGATTCCTGGAATCCTTATCCCTGTCTGAAGAGGCCAAGTCTGGGCTTCCCGTGGCCTCCCCTCGTGTGGCTGGCCACTTGCCAGGCACCGACACAGATGCCGGCCGACTTTTGAAAAGCGTGAAGCGAGGCCAGGCAGGCCCAGCGGTGATCCATTGCGGATTGGGAGGGTGCAACTGCCAGGCCGATGGTGCCGGTCAAACATGGCCGAGAAGGGTAGATTTATAGGAAGGTGAATAAATTCCCCGCAAGCTGCGATGACGATCTCGCCTGCTGTGCAAAGGTCCAGGCCGTCTCCCGCACACCCGCCCACGTCTGGGGTTTCAGATGCTGCTCTCGGTTGGAAAATAAATCTCTCGCGAGTTTCCTGCAAGCACTGGAGAGTCTTGGACATGAGCATGGCGCATAGATTGGCTTGGATTTCATCCCGGCTCCATCCGCGTGCGCCTTCTCCCAGGCCTTGCCGATCTATGCCAGGGGGGCTTCTCAGCCACGCTGAGCTCTGTTTACCCACACGTGGGGGTCCTGTTCTGAGTTGTTTCAGCGCTGGAGAGGGATGGCACAATCCTCCATCTGAGTATTGCATTGGCAGTTCTGTGTTAGCAAAAACTTCAGAAGGATTGAGGGGTCGTGATTTCTGACCGTCTCCAAAGGGGTGAACAGTGCAGTCAGGCGGTAGGGAAAGCCAGTAGGATGCTTGGCTGCATAGCTAGAGGTATCACAAGCACGAAGAGGGAGATTGTGATCCCGCTGTACAGAGCGCTGGTGAGACCCCATTTGGAAGAATACTGTGTCCAATTCTGGAGACCTCACCTACAAAAAGAGATGGGTCAAATTGAACAGGTCCAAAGACGGGCTACAAAAAGGGTGGAAGGTCTTAAGCATAAAACCAATCAGGAAAGACTTCACGAACTCAATCTGTATAGTCTGGAGGACAGAAGGAAAAGGGGGGGACACGATCGAAACATTTAAATATGTTAAAGGGTTAAATAAGGTTCAGGAGGGAAGTGTTTTTAACAGGAAAGTGAACCCAACAACAAGGGGGCAAAATCTAAGGTCAGTTGGGGGAAAGATCAGAAGCAATGTGAGAAAATATTATTTTACTGAAAGAGAAATAGATGCTTGGAACAAACTTCCAGCAGACGTTGGTAAATCCACAGGAACTGAGTTTAAACACACCTGGGATAAACACAGATCCATCCTAAGATAAAACACAGAAAATAGTAGAAGGGCAGACGAGATGGACCAGGAGGTCTTTTTCTGCCGTCAATCTTCTAGGTTTCTATAGCAATGGCATTGAGATTTATATACCGCTTCCTAGTGCTTTTACAGCCCTCTCTAAGGAGTTGGCAGAATCCGCCTCTGGCCCCCAACAATGTGGGTCCTCCTTTGACCCACCTTGGAAGGACGGAAGGCTGAGTCAACCTGGAGCCCTCTGAGATTCGACCCGCCAAACTGCTGGCACCACTGCACCACCGAGGTTCAAGCCACATCCAACCGGCTTCCTTGATGGATAAGTTTAGTTTAGTTTAGTTTAATCAGATTTGTATGCCGCCCCTCTACGCAGACTCAGGGCGGCTCACAGCAACAACAACACAATGTAAAACAAACCTAATATTTAAGTTAATTTAAAAAACACCACAAATTAAAACCAATCATACACACTAGCGTACCATGCATAAATTTTATAAGCCTAGGGGGAGGGAACATGTCAATTCCCCCATGCCTGACGACAGAGGTGGGTTTTAAGGAGCTTACGAAAGGCTAGGAGGGTGGGGGCAACTCTGATATCTGGGGGGAGTTGGTTCCAAAGGGTCGGGGCCGCCACAGAGGAGGCTCTTCCCCTGGGTCCCGCCAAACGACATTGTTTAGTTGACGGGGCCCGGAGAAGGCCAACTCTGTGCGACCTAACTGGTCACTGGGATTCATGCGGCAGAAGGCGGTCCCGGAGATATTCTGGTCCAGTGCCATGAAGGGCTTTATAGGTCATAACCAACACTTTGAATTGTGACCAGAAACTGATCGGCAACCAATGCAGACTGCGGAGTGTTGGTGTAACATGGGCATATTTGGGGAAGCCCATGATTGCTCTCGCAGCTGCATTCTGCACGATCTGAAGTTTCCGAACACTTTTCAAAGGTAGCCCCGTGTAGAGAGCGTTACAGTAGTCGAGCCTCGAGGTGATGAGGGCATGAGTGACTGTGAGTAGTGACTCCCGGTCCAAATAGGGCCGCAACTGGTGCACCAGGCGAACCTGGGCAAACGCCCCCCTCGCCACAGCTGAAAGATGTTTCTCTAATGTGAGCTGTGGATCGAGGAGGACGCCCAAGTTGCGAACCCTCTCTGAGGGGGTTAGTGACTCCCCCCCCCCGGGTGATGGACGGAAAGATGGAATTGTCCTTGGGAGGCAAAACCCACAGCCACTCCGTCTTATCCGGGTTGAGCTTGAGTCTGTTGACACCCATCCAGGCCCCAACAGCCTCCAGGCACCGGCACATCACTTCCACTGCTTCGCCGACTGGACAAGGGGTGGAGATGTAAAGCTGGGCATCATCTGCATACTGATGATACCTCACCCCATGCCCTTGGATGATCTCACCCAGCGGTTTAGATATTATACCCAGATATTAAATAGTAGGGGGGAGAGGACCGACCCCTGAGGCACCCCACAAGGGAGTAACCTAGAGGTCGACCTCTGACTCCCCACTAACACCGACTGCGACCGACCAGAGAGGTAGGAAGAGAACCACTGAAGGACAGTGCCTCCCACTCCCAACCCCTCCAGCCGGCGCAGAAGGATACCATGGTCGATGGTATCGAAAGCCACTGAGAGGTCAAGAAGCACCAGGACAGAGGATAAACCCCTGTACCAGGCCCGCCAGAGATCATCCATCAACGCGACCAAAGCAGTTTCCGTGCTGTAGCCGGGCCTGAATCCTGACTGCTGAGGACCTAGATAATCGGCTTCTTCCAAGGACCGCTGGAGCTGGAGCGCCACCACCTTCTCAACAATCTTCCCCATAAAGGGAAGGTTGGAGACTGGTCGATAGTTATTGAAAATGGCTGGGTCCAGGGAAGGCTTCTTGAGGAGGGGGCGCACAAGTGCCTCCTTGTAGGGATCCGGGAAGCGCCCCCTCCCCAAAGAAGCGTTGACAATCTCCTGGACCCAGCTCCGTGTCACCTCCCTGCTGGCCGAAACCAGCCAGGAGGGGCACGGATCCAGTAAACAGGTGGCGGAACTCACAGCTCCAATGGCCTTGTCCACTTCATCAGGTGTCACCAGATCAAACTCTTCCCAGACAGGTGGACAAGTACGTGCCCCAGTCACCTCGACTGACTTGTTGTCAGTCGACTCTGTATTCCAATTAGAGTCGAGGTCTGCTCGGATCCGAACAATTTTATCAGCGAAAAACGTGTTAAAATCCTCGGCACTGCTCTGCAAGGGCTCCCCAGCTCCCCCCTGATTAAGAAGGGAGCAGGTCACCCTAAACAGAGCGGCCGGGCGGGATTCCGCTGATGCAATCAAGGCGGAATGATACGCACATCTTGCCGCCTTGAGCGCCACTTTGTAAGTCTTAACAAGTGCCAAGAATCTCAGGGCCCAGGGCTGCAATTAAGCCTCAGCTCCTGGTCCACTGCTCCTAACCATGGAGGCTCCAATGCAGGGTCCTGGTCCACCACTGAAGACAGGGCATCTGGGGGGGAGGGCTAGGCTGGCGACTCTGCCACCCCCCCCCAAGGCCATCTCGTTTCCTGCTGGTGAGAAGCCTTCAGCGCCGGTGGGGGGCTGAGATGGGGCATCCCAGCCATGAAAGGGGCCGGGTCAGGAGCAGGGGAGGGGGTCTCTGTCCGGCAGAGCAGAGCCCTCCCAGCCTCCCCTTAACTGCCTCCTTCTCCCGCCAGGCAGGGCCGGTGTATAATTTTCTAAGGTATCCGTAGCCATGGTGATAAGGAAGGTATAATTACCTCCGCTGGGAAAGGCAGGTAGGTAACCACGGAATATTTTGCCCTTCCATGGCGTTTGCAGCATCGCTCGTGCCGCCCGCCAGATTTGCCCTCCGTCCGAGCCAGGATGCCTCTGCCTGTCCTGAGACCCTTTGGGGGCAGGTGTGCCCAGCGCCCCCCACCTGCACGACTCTGGAGGCGGGCAGGGTCTCTTTCGGCAGCCCCTGGTCTGTGTTCTTGGCCCTTTCTTGCCCCAGACTCCAAGCCGCAAGGGGGCTGTTGGGGGCTGGCAGCCTTCCTGACCCACCCAATTGTGCCACTGCCCCGGTGCCCTGCCACCTGCAGACCAGGTGAGGCAGCCCCAAAGTGTGCCAAGACAACCCAGGACCACCCATTGGGGGTGTTGCTGGGCCAGAGGCTTTGAGGAAGGGCAGGGGTGACGTTGCCTTGCACAAAACTGTCGACATAGAAACATAGATTGACGGCAGAAAAAGACCTCCTGGTCCATCTCGTCTGCCCTTATACTATTTCCTGTATTTTATCTTAGGATGGATCTGTGTTTATCCCAGACAGGTTTCAATTCAGTTCCTATGGATTGACCAACCACGTCTGATGGAAGTTTGTTCCAAGCATCTACTACTCTTTCAGTCAAATAATATTTCCTCACATTGGTTCTGATTTTTCCCCCAACTGACCCTCTACGGACTCCAGAGGTTCAGGGGCTGGGGAGGGGTCACGGACAGGTGAGGGGTCTCCCCTTCCTCAGCTGGCCAGGTGTCTCATCTGGAGGCCCCGAAGGGCTGCGGCCACACCGGGCCCTGTGATTCAACAGGCGAGACCCGTTTTCAGCCCCAGATCGAGTTCTTGTTGACCTGGAACAAAAACAGGCTTTTCTCGGTTGTCCAGGACAGGGCTGTGGATGATGGTGCCGGTAGTGATGATTGACCAAGTTTCGAGCCCGCCTGACTTGACTCTCAGGCACTCTGGCTGCTTTGCAAATGATTTACAACATGAAAACAAGACCAACTTATGTCCGTTGTCCAAAGTCCGTGCCACAGATGGGCTTTGGCCTGATTCAACATGGCTCTTCTTTTTTTAAAAAAAACCCCTCTTTATTAAATATATACATTAAAACACAAAGTACACAATACAACATAATATAAAAAGGAAAGGAATGAAAATAAAGGTAAAGTGAAAAGGTAGAAGGGAAAAGAAAAGATTAGAGAGAAAGAGAGAAAGAGAGAAAGGGATCGTTATGTCAACCATCTAGTGGAATAATTACTTTATTAGTAACTATTAGGATTATGGTTCTTTAGATTTTTTGTTGCAATATGAAGAATTATTTTATGTATAATCTACTCTGCTTAGATGATTATAAGAAAAATGGGTTTTGGAACAATTAGTTCAATAGATTTGTAAGACTCAAATAAGATGTGAGTTTGATGACCAGCGGTTAATGTAAAGGTTATTGTAATTTTTTAATATTAGATGGAGAAAAAGCTATATTTAAGAGGTTTCTGAATATATGAGATATTATATGTTTCTACAGTCTTTTTATGAAAGAAAGAGATATAAGGTCCTCCAAAGAATGATTACAAAGTAAACAGAAAAAATTAGTATATGTTTGATAATAAGCTTGAATTTGTGTTGGAAACTATGTATTGTTTTTTTATTTTATGAGGGAGAATTTTTTTTTTAAGTATATTGTAAACTGTCTAATTGACATTTCCTTAACAAACGACCTGTGATTTCAGTTTCTATAGAGGATGTATACTACCCCTCACTTTTGATTCCTCGCATTGAGGTTTTTATTAGGCGTAATTGTATATATGGGATCTCTAACAGCAGGGCTCTTCTTACGTTCTTATGTTTATGTAGGAGTTGGGCGGCTTATAAGTCCAATAAAATAAAAACAGGGGAGAAAGGAGAGAAAATTAGGTTAAAAGGAGGCTCCGGGCCCCAAGGAAATGAGATGGACTGCTTTTTAAGACATTATTATTATTGTTATTATATGACTGGTTTCATTATGTAATTTTCATTGTATTTGAATACGATTGTATTTATCCCACTTGTCATCTGCTCTCAGTTTGCTTTGGAATCAGCGGCATATAAAGACAATAAATAAATACAATAAATGGAAGGAGGGAGGGGCCTGGATAGGAAGCTACCTGAGGCCTTTGGTGCCCAGCCCAGGATGGCTCTCTACCTGGGGCTACCTCTGAAGAAGTTGTGGACCCTCCTAGACCTGCCCATGTATCTCCAGCAATCTGCAGGTTGCATTGGCTGCCAATTGGTTTCCGGACCCAATTCAAAGTGTTGGTTATGACCAGTGATGGGCTACCAAAATTTTTACTACCACACTGTGGGCGTGGCTTATGCATTTTGTTTCAACATCTTTCAGTGCAAATTGGGGGCTCTGGGGTGGAGCTCCAAATTTTGCTACCGGAACTGCGTTGCTGACCGTTCCCGTAGGAGTCCATCACTAGTTATGACCTATAAAGCCCCACATGGCATCAGGCCAGATTACCTACAGGACCGCCTCCTGCCGCATGAGTCCCAGTGACTGGTCAGGTCCCACAGAGTCGGCCTTTTCCAGATCCTGTCAACTAGACAATGTTGCTTGGGGGGCCTAGGGGAAGGGCCTTCTCTGTGGGGGGCCCAGCCCTCTGGAATCAGCTCCCCCTGGAGATACTCACTGCCCCCACCCTCCTCACCTTTTGCAAGGGTCTTCAGACTCATCCATGTCACCAGGCTTGGGGTCAGGAGATCTTTGCCCCCGTGGCCAAGGAAATGAGATCTACCGTATGTTGCATGGTTGAACTGGTGTGGTTGGTTTTAAATCTTGGATTTTTAAATTGCAATTTTACATTTAATGCGATTTGCTGCTGTACTGTATTGTTATATTATATGCTGTGAGCCACCACGAGTCCTTGGAGAAGAGCGGCATACAAATATAAAAAATAAATAAAAATACAATTAATAAAGGGATGGAGGGATGGAGGGGTCTGAGTCGGAAGCTGCCTGAGGCTTTTGGTGCCCAGAGAAAATGCTTCGGAGCATCCCCAAAGCCCAGCCCAGGATTATGGTCTCGGTTGCACCTTCAGGGTGGGATGGGGCAGATTTTCCGGGCCCCTCTGGGCTGAGTCGAGGCGGCCCCCCCGTCGCCCCCTCCCCGCCCGGTGCTGATGTGCCAGCCGTTGCAACACGCTCGACTTGCGGCGCTGCGCGATCTCTCCTCGACCCCCTCCTCTCCCCTCCCCTCCTGCGAGCGGGTGGTTGCCAAGGCAACGGAGGCTTCGGGGAGTCTCGCGCCGGCGTCGCAGTCGCCGCCCGCCCGCCCGCCCGCCCGGCTCCCTCGGCTGCGGGGCGGCTCTGTGTGGCGCGGCCGGCCCGGTAACGCCCGTCTGCCTCTCCCCGCAGGGCTTCCTCAGCCGGCAGCTGAAGGGCTCCATCAAGCGGACCAAGAGCCAGCCCAAGCTCGACCGGCACAGCAGCTTCCGACACGTCCTGCCGGGCTTCAGGAGCGCCGACCATGACAGGTGAGTGAGCGCACGGGACGGGACCGGGGGGAGAGGGCCGAGGGGGTGGGCGGCTCAGACATACACACACACCGTCCCGCCACGGCGGAGGGAATCGCCGGCGGAAGCTGCTCCGTCCCTTTCTGGGCGCGCTTGGGGGCTTCGGGGGTCGGAGAAGGACGCGGAGGGCTCCTCTCTCTCTTGCCCGAGCAAGGCGTTTGGGGGCTGCCTGGATCTTGTGGGGGGGGAGCAAGAGATGGTTTTCCCGGTGCGGATGGAGCCCCCGCCCCGCCCCCGAGACTGAGCCTGGAGGCAGGAGAGCCGCCGAACGGGGGGTCCGGGGGGGTCCGGGGAAGAGGCGCCTGGCTGTCATGGGTGGGTGGGGGGCTGGGGGGCCATGCGAGTGCCACACCCCTCGCCACTCGGGAGGGAGCTGGGCGGGCGATTCGGTGCGCCACCGCGGCTCCTGCAAACGGGTGACCTAATTTTCTAATTTCCGTGGAAAACGGGGAGGGGCTCTCCCGCACGAGCCTCCTGGCGAAGAAGACCGGGAGTGGGCTGCAGCCCTCCTCCCCCGCCTCCCCCACTGCGGTGGTGGCTTTCCAGGTGGGGACACGCCGCCCCCCCCCTCCTCCCGCCCGGCCCGGGCACTGGTCCCCTGCGGCGGGCAGCCCTGGCAAGGTGGCACCGGTGCCTTTGACAGAAAACACCGCCCCCCGCCTCTGGGAGAGAGCGGGGGGGGGGGGTATTCGCAGCACTGCCCCAGCTGCCCCCTTAGCCTCCGGCCACCCACAGACCCAGGCGGGCATCGGGGCGGGGGATTCTCTGGGCAGCGACCGGGCGCAGCAGCAAATCTCTTGGGCCGCCTTGTGATTGTCAGGCTTAGAAGGCGCCGGGGTGTACAAAAGGGGGGGGGCAAGGGAGGGGCGGGGGGGCTCCTTGCAGAGACACAATCATTGTATGTCCTCTTTCTTTTAAAACGGGGAAAGGGAAGGATTTGGACAGGAGAGGCTAAAACTGGGCCGTTCCAGTGTCTCGGTGGTCTGGCTGGTTCTGCCAGGGGAGGGTCTTTCTGCCCCCCCCTGACTTCCTGTTTACCGTCCACCCACCCATCCACCCACCCACGCACCCACGCCTGGACCACACCCCTGAGGTCTCCTTCCATCCTTCGCAAGCAGCCCCAATTTGGGGAGGGGGGAGAAGGCAGATGCCTGCAGTGCATCCTCTCTTCAGGTGGGAAGTGTCCCATCCCTCCTGCCCCCCCCGTTGCCCCCCCCCTTGGCCACCTTCTTCCGTTACCCGATCCTGGCAGACTCCATCTTGTTGAGGGGGCTTGAGCACCTCTCCCCCCAAATAGGGCATCGGGACCCCTCTCAAAAGCACCAGGCATCAATGTCATTTTGTAATTTGGGGGGGGGGAGGAATGGAAGTTGGGGGTTACGGGTGTTGCAAAGAGACCCCGAGGACTGAAGCAGCTGGGATTTGTGGGTTTGTTGTGGAACTTGACAAGATGTGTTGGTGTTGCCTCCAGAGGGATCATTGTCCGGTGGGCAAGAGGACGGGTGGGGGTGGGGGTGCCATGGGAAGCCCCCCCTCACCTGCTAGAAAAGGCTGTCTGGTTATAAATCTCCCTTTTTCAGTCTTCAGCATTGGGATTTTTCAAAACCATCCTAGACAGAAGGGTGGAATAGACCAAGAGATCATCTAGTCCACCCTAGAATTTTAAGCGAGGGGGGAGAGATGTTTGAAGCCCCCCAAGGGGGACTAGCACCTTGTCCCTCTACATTGGGTGGTGCTGTGAATAGTTTCTCCTAGTGTTCAATCCATCTCCCCCCACCCTTGCAACGGAAGGCCATTTAATGAGGGGGGGAGGCGGATTCCAGCCCAACCAGGGGGCTGTTTGTAGGTCTTTCTCGCACTCGGCTTCTTCTGCGGTGTGTGAGTGTGTGTGTGAGTGTGAGACCAGGCAGCCTGTCAGGTTTTTGTAGGCAATGGAGGGGCAGTTGGAGGGGGGTTTTTGGCCAGCCCCCCCATCAATCCCTGGGGCGGTCGCAGGGCTCATGAAGAGTGAGCAGAGGGGTCTTTCAGCAAAGCGGCTTGTTAACAAGCCCCCCTGTGGGTCACTTTGGCCGTGGAGGGCTGGCGCGGAGTCCTTACCCCACAGGCTGCCCGTCTGCCTTCTGTCCGTCTCTTGGCATCAGCTGTGGACCGAGGTCCCTGGGAAGGAAGGAACGGGGACTTAATTGGGAGGTTTTTGCAGGCTCAGAAAGCCCCCACCCCATAATAAATCCATTCATTCCTGCCACTTTTTTGTTCAGATTGTGCCAAATTTTGGGAAGGTGCCATTCACACATAGGGAAGAGAGAGATACTTCTCAGAGACCAATTAGGTCACAAGGAGTTTATTATTATTATTATTATTATTATCATCATCATCATCATCATCATCATCATCATCATTATCATCATTTCGACTTCTATGCCGCCCAATCCCAAAGGTCTCAGGGAGGCTTACAATAATAATATATAAAAAGAAATAGAAATAGATACAGATCAATAAAAAGAAGTCAAATATAATAAAAACTACAAAACCCCGTATTAAAAGAAACCCGTTAATTATAAAACAGCCCCCACCCACCCCCGATGTCCGTACTGCTCCCACCCCACTAATCTTCTGAAAGGCTGTGAGGACCTGACAAGAATGTAGCATCTTATCTGGTCCGATTTGTAACCGTTCTGTCTGCAGGTGGGTTTGATTGGTCAGTTCATTAGGGTTTGTTGTGGGCTTTACTGTTCTTATTACAAATTCTTTGACTTCGCTTATCGTATGTGCTATTTACTGTTGTTGTAAGCCGCCCTGAGTCCCATTGGCATAGGAGTCAAATTAATTAAATTTAATTAAATTAAGAGATCAGAAGTGTCTCCAGATTGAGCTTCTTGGGGAACTCCACGGCCCACCTGTCTTCAGTGCCAACCAACTGCCAGCCAGATAGACTGCCCCGGTCTTGGGAGGTTCCTCACAGCCATCATGGCTTCTGGCTCCCTGGTTTGAAAGAAAGAAAGAAAGAAGGAAGGAAGGAGGGAGGAAGGAAGGAAGAAAGAAAGAAAGAAAGAAAGAAAGAAAGAAACTCCAGAAGGGAGTATTTGCAGAGCAGGACAAGGGGTGGATTTGGTTAGAGAGGCCCAGTGGGGTGGGGTGGGGATTGAAACGGCCACTCACTTGGGGCTAAAGGGAGGCTCGGACAATCCAGGCAGAAGCTGAAAACAGGGCAGAGAATAGAATAGAATTAGAATAGAAAATGTGGAATGGAATTCTTTATTGGCCAAGTGTGAAAGCCCCAACATGCGTAGAAGGCTTCTGAAATCAGGACCCTGGAGAAGTCTCCCAAGGGGGCTTGTGGGGGCTCCGGCCAGGATGCCTCTGTTGGCCTGGCACCATCCTGCCCTCCCTGGCATGGGGCTGGCTGACCATGACCCGAAGGGATGTTGGCTCTCCTGCATCACCCAGAAAACTGGGGGCGTCCGAGGGGTTGAAATCCAGAACCCACTTGTTGGTTTCATGAAGACCAGGTGCTTTCAGGTCCTCTGGAGGCTTTGAGGCTGCCCACCCCCCAAATAATTGTGGTCCTAGGAAGGCACCAGGTGGGGAAGCGGATGTAGTGTCTCTCTCCTTTGACCCCCCCCTCCCACTTGCCAGGGAGGGCGCCTGCCTTTCCTGGACCCTCCAAACGAAGGGCAGTTGCCTCCGTAGCCATCGAGGCTTCTGGGTTCGTCTCCTGCCTGCTTCCCTGGCCTTTCTTGACCTCCCAGGGAGCCTTTATTTGCCCCAGCTCCTCAGCTCAGGCCCCCCGAGGCTTCCTTGCACCTGGCCAAATCCATTCCTTGGTGACCAGCCACAATCAATGGAGCAAGAAAAGGAAGGTTTTGGCTCAGGACAGAAGAAACACTCATCAGCAGAGGTTTTAAAATTCGAGGTTAGCCAGTCCCTCCGGCTGGGGATAATGGGACTGCCCCTGCGTTCCCCCAGGACCAGAGGATAGAAGGGCAGTCTCCTTGGGCCCAACCGGACTCACTTTCTCGGTGCTGGGCCAAGAGAGCTTTCGTCGTGCGGTTTGCGTTGCCTTATTTGCTTGCAAATTGTGTTCCAGTCCTGCCCAGCCCCAGCACACTTCGTGCAGCCTGCAGAAATTATGCACAGCAACAATGGAACACACACACACACACACACACACACACACACACCAGTCGATGAAGAGACATCACTGCGAAAAGGCCTCTCAGAATGCAAGTGAAGTGATGGACGGACGGATGGAGGGAGGGAGGGATGGACAAATGAACAGACGGACAGACAGATTGAATATTATTCCATAGATGTTAGACATTAGATAGATAAATAGATAGACAGACAGACACATAAATGATAGACAGATTCAGTATGAATATTATTAGAGAGAGATACAGATGAGAGAGAGAGAGAGATAGAGATAGAGAGAGATGGTAGACAGACAGTCAGCATGGGTATTATTAGAGAGAAAGAGATACAGATGATAAATAAGTAGGTAGGTAGATACACTAGATAGATGGATGGACGGACAGACAGACAGACAGACAGACAGATTGATTGATTTAAAAATATAGCTGTAAACATTCTGGGGCAAACCCAAAATTCTTCTCCTTTTTCGGCTTCCGTTGATGCCAGTGAGTGTGTGTACCTAAGCCAACTTTAAATTAAAGTATTGATCTCTTCCAGGGAAGCTCGTATTCTGGGTGTGCTGAGATTTAATTTGGAAGGGAAAGATCCTTAATTTTTAGAGAACTCTGCCATTTTCCTCTCCTTCCCTCTGCCCCCCCCCACTGCTCTCCCCGTAGGCTTTCCCTTTGTTTCCCTCTCTGTGCCAGGACTAAATGGGCCTTGAGAAGAAAAAGGCTGGGGGGCCAATCAAAAGAAGACCATGATGCACACACACACCCCGTCCCTAAACTTTCCCCTTCTGAAGCCAACTGTGCTTTTAGAGGGAAGGCAGGCTGTGGACCGAAAGAGATGGGGCAGTTTGTACAGAGACCTTTGCCCTGAGGGTGAATCCCTGGCAGAGGGTCCAGGAGGGGCTAGCGGAGAGACAGGCACCCTCCCCCATCCCTGGTCCCCCCCCCAAGGCAGCAGCCCCTGCGCAGAAGCTGAGAAAGGGCCTGGCTGGGTTTCTGCAGAGCGGCTGCCATCCCCTGTGAGCACTAAGGGCCTTTGGGTCTGGCTGGGCAGGATTTGGGCCCCAAAGTCCCGGAGGGGGAGTTGAGGGGCCTCTTCTGTCCTGGGCCTCCTGAGCAGCCCCCCTAGTGAAGGCAGGAGCCCACCCCACCCCCGGCCCAGCGGAGGAGCAGGAACCAGGTTGGAGGGAAGAGAGAACAGCCAGCCCTACATCTCCCCCACCCCAAGGCAGGTGGGGTGGCTGCCCCCCAGGGCCCAGAGGGGAAAGGGGCCAGAGGAGGACTCAGCGGCCCCGGGAGGTCCCCTGCCCTGTGTGTGTGTGTGGGGGGGGGTGTGCCTCCTTTCACCTTGTCTGCAAATCTGCTCCCTTAATGGAACTCACTGGGGCGAAGCTTCTCCAAGCGGAGAGCTAATTACTGGCCTTGGATTAATGACCACCTTGAAAAGAGGATGGTCAGGCAAGGTGAGCTGGGCGGGCCGGCTTGGCCAGGGGAAAGGCCTGGGGGGTGGGAGGAAGGCCAGGCAGACACTTAATGCTGGGTGGAAATAACATTCACACAGAGAGAGAGAGAGAGAGAGAGAGAGAGCCTTACAATGACATCTGTCAATTTATTTCCAAACCTTGCTGGGCCTGAATCTGGTGAAGGGGGTAGGAATTCCTTCCCCCCTCCTCTTCCTTCCCCTCTTCCTTCACCTTCTATTCCTCCTCCTCCTCCTCTTCATACTCCTCTTCCTCCTCTTCATCTTCCTCCTCTTCTTCCTCCTCTTCCTCTTCTTCCTCCTCCTTCTCCATACTCCTCTTCCTCCTCCTCCTCCTCCTCTTCTTCTTCCTCCTCTTCCTCCTCTTCCTCTTCTTCCTCCTCTTCCTCTTCTTCCTCCTCCTTCTCCATACTCCTCTTCCTCCTCCTTCTCTTCATACTCCTCTTCCTCCTCCTCCTCTTCCTCCTCTTCCCCCCCCCTTTCCCCCTGCAATGACAAAACGCCTGTAATCTCTTTTGTGCCCCCTTGGAAGGCTGCTTCTTCTTTGTGGCGCAGAAGTGAGGACTGATGGGAGCACAGATGTCCCTATTGTCCGCTCAGAGTTGGAGGCAGTTTTTAACAAGCAGCCCCCACCCCCACCCCCACCCACTTTCTGGCCATTCACAGCCACCCTCTGCTTGTGTGGCTGGAGGTGCCCAGGAGGGGAGTCAGGGCTGGGCCTCATTGGGAAGCTCGGCCTTTGCCGGAAGAAACCCGGCTGTCTGGCGGGAGGGAGCCCTGGGCACGTCCTGGCCACTTTGGCCCCTGCTGGAGAAGGAGGCCAGTGGCCCCGAGTCCTTATTAAATCCAATAAATAGATAAATAAATGAAGCGGTCACCTCGGGACGGCTGAGTCCAAAGGCAGCCGGGGTCAAGAGGTCGGGCTCAGGATGGAGCTGGTGGTAGAGGAGGAGGAAGTCAGGAGCCCAAACTCCTAAGGACTAGTCTCTTGGTTCTTTGAAAACGAAAGCCTCTGCAGGAGCCTCAGGGCGAAGGGATGCGGGGGCCTCATTGGGCAGGTGGGGGGTGGGTGGGTGGAGGTTTAGAAGGGGAAAGAGTTCTGGTCCCTGGCTGGGCACCTTGCAGGAGACCCACAGGGGAAGGGAGGGTGGGCTGGGCACTGTTTCCCCACACACACACACACCCCTCTGGGACTGCTGGTCCCCTGCAGCGTGTCCAGACAGGGGGGAGAACTCTTTCCCCTTCTAAACCTCCCCTCCCCCACCTTCCCAATGAGACTGGGGCCCCTGCAGCCCCCCCTGGGGCCCCTGAAGCCAAACATCCCTTTCGGCTGGACCAGGTGTCCAGGAAAGACCAGAGGTGCTGCCCGGAGCCTCCTGCGCAGGAACGTTGGGCTAATTGGATCTGTGTGTCTGGCAATTAGCGGCAGGATGGATGGTGGCCGTTGCTGACCTTTCCCTGCGTGAGCTAGGACATCGTTTGGACGTCCTGCTTAATTACAAGAATGAAGCCTTGATGCTTCGGAGGCTGGTGGTGGCCCCTCCCTCGTCACTGGCTGCAAATTTATGAGACGTTTCTTCCACAGCAAGGGCAGAAGGCTCTGTCCACCCTTCTCTTCCCTGCTTCCCCCCTGATACTGTCAGTCCTGCACCCCTCCCCCTCTAAGAGGATGCCTGTCTGTCCCCCCCCCCCTTGCCCTGAGGCTCCTGCCAAGGCTTTGCACAGCTCTGCAAATCTTTCTGAGTGTCCTTTTTCAAAGAAGCAAGGGACTAGTCCTTATGGAGGTAGGGATCTGGCTCTGCTACAGAGTGACCATGTGGAGAGAAGGTTAGAGATATCTAACGATATATACATATTTATATGTATACATCATTCCAAACAAAGGTCTCTTACTGTACAATAACTATGTGCAGTGGCCCCTCTACTTACGAACTTCATTCGTTCCATGACCAGGTTCTTAAATAGAAAAGTTTGTAGGTAGAAGCCATTTTTCCCACAGGAATCAATGTAAGAGCAAATAATGTGCGCAAACCCTTTAGGAAAGAAATAAAAGCTCGGCATTTGGGAGGGAGCAAGAGGAGGAAAAGAGGAGGAGGACAGTCACTGCCGAAGGAAGAAGGGGGGGGAGGGGAATAAAAAAATCCAAAACTTTAGGGCTTAAAAAGAAAAGAGGGACTCTGGGGTGGAGAGGAGGAGCACGCGCCTCCCATACACTGCGCCAGAGAGAGAAACCCAGGGGAAGGGCAGGAAACTGGCCGGGCCTTCGTGCCGCTCTCAAATTTTCTGGGAAATTTTTCTGGGCTCGGGTTCTTAAGTAGAAAATGGTTCTTAACTAGAGGCCAAAAAATCTTGAACACCCTTGGTTCTTATCCAGAAAAGTTCTTAGGTAGAAGCGAGGTATCACTGTACTTGTAAATGAAGAATTCACTAATTACATGAAGATACGTAGAAACCGTTCGCTTAAATACGTGAGCCAACGGAAATAGTTGACCACTAGTCTTTCTTTCTTTCTTTCTTTCTTTCTTTTTCTTTCTTTTCCCTTTTCTTACTTTTTCTTTTCCCTTTCTTTTTCTTCCTTTTCTTTTTTCTTTATCATGCGTAAGTTTAGTCTTGACTTAAATGATAAGATAATTGGGTAATTAAATAAGAACAAACTATAATAAATATACTTAATTGATTTTAAATGTATATAGAAAACAAAACGAGAGCGGTAAACTGCTGAAATGTAAGCCAGAGAATCTCAACCAATGTTAAGCATGTCTGCTAATTTTGTTTATTTTAATTGTTTAAAAAACTTAAAAAGAGAGAGGGGGGAGAGAGGAAGGAAGGAAGGAAGGAAGGAAGGAAGGAAGGAAGGAAGGAAGGAAAGTAGATGGATGGGTGGAGAGTGTATGAGGGGAGGAAATGAGATTTGAATGCAGGACAATGATTTATTAACAAGAAAAAAGGTGTTAATATGGGTATAGAAATGATAGGGAATATGGAATTAAGCACTGGGGTTTATGTGCTCGTAAGGTTTGTGCATTTACATTTTTTGAATACATGTGAAAAAATAAAGTAAAAAATGACCAAAAGAAAAAGAGTGACCACGTGGAGCAAAGTTCCCATTTTAAACATAAAAGATATTTAATGCCACCGTTTTGGAAACAGACCCCAGGTCAGTCAGAGAATCATTTCGGCCACTTCTGAAAGATACATTGAAGCTCATTTGTCCAGCAAAGAGTCTGCCCTTCCTTCGGTCACTTTTCTTCCCTGACCAAGTCGGTGTCTGGAGTTTGATATTTGTTCTCGTTTATCACATCAGTGAGAACTAGAGGCTTGTGCTGTCTGGGTTGGTCTCTTGAATTGTTTGTGTGTGTGTGTGTGTGTGCATTGTGGTTGCAAAATATTGGGGGGGGGGTGCCAGTGCCTACAAATGCCCCCCCTCCCCCAGCTGCCTTAGCAGGCAAAAATTCTCCATCCCTCCTCTAATTTTCCTAACATTAAAACGTGAACCCCACTAATTGGTTTTCTTTGGAAAAACTGCCCCCTGCAAAATGCTTCCGTTGTGTTGTTTCTCAGCACAGCAAATTGATTTATAATCGGCCGTTAATTCTTTATAGCCTATAATTTGCAGAAAGCAAGGATGACAACAAAATGCATTGCACAAATGCAGCTGTGTGTGTGTGTATATATATATATGTGTGCCCGCCCACACTCCTGCTGGCGGGGGTGTTGGGGCAGAAGGACAAAATGGAAGGAAGGAGGGGGGGGGGTTGAGATACAGATGTGGAGACCATGTGGAGACCAAAACACTCTTGAAAACGTCCAGAGCACTCCTCCACTCGCAACAGAATCCCCTACACAAGTAGACTTACAATCCTAGGTTTAGAAAGCTTAGAACTACATTGCCTTAAACACGACCTAAGCATAACCCATAAAATCATCTGCTACAACGTCCTTCCTGTCAATGACTACTTCAGCTTCAACCAGAACAACACATGAGCGAAGAACAGATACAAACTTAAAGTAAACGCAACTGCAAGAAATATGATTTTAGCAACCAAGTAGTTGATGCATGGAACTCACTATCTGACTCTGTAGTATCATCTCCTGACCCCCAAAACTTCACCCTTAGACTGTCCACTCTTGACCTTTCCCGATTCTTAAGAGGTCAGTAAGGGGCGTGCCTAAGTGCACCAGCCTGCCTTCCGTCCCCTGTTCTAATCTTTCTCCCTTACTAGAATCGTGTATATAAATATTATTATATCTTTGCATGCTACCAATACATGCTTGACAAAAATAAATAGATAAAAATAAATAAAAATAAATAAGTGGTGCTCTGGGGATTGAGGTTCCATGCAGAAGGGGCTTTTTGTCTGCTCCTCCCCAAGTGGTCTCGGAGGATTTATTTTGCTGGACAAAGAGATGACGATCAGCGGGGGAGGAGGGGAGGGGTCTCTTTATGGCCCCTTCCTCTTCCAAAGGCCCAGCTGCTACTCCAGGCAGGCTGCCTTCTCCAATCCTCCAGCAGCTGACCTGGGACTCTGCAGATCCAAGGGGGTCTCCTGCCCTCCTGCAGCCCCCACCTCCCATCCCATTCCTCCCAGAGCCCAGAACCACATGGCCCCACAGGCCCCACGTGTGGCTGCAGAAGTGCACTCCGGCCAGAATTGGTTTTTAGCAAAAGTTGATTCCTTGGATCCTGTTTTGAAAGGATCCCCCTCTCCACATTTCTTTGAGGCCGTCTGGAATTATTATTATTATTATTATTATTATTATTATTATTATTATTATTATTATTATTATTATTATTAATTGGATTTCTATCCCACCCCTCTCCGAGGACTTGGGGCAGCTTACAATGTATAGAAAAAATACAGTTCAGAAATCCAATAAAACTAAAAACAAACTAAAATCCCAATTTAATCTAAAAACAGTCATATTCAATCCACCAACATATTTATCCATTCAACATACAGTGGTACCTCTACCTACGAACGCCTCTACTTACGAACTTTTCTAGATAAGACCCGGGTGTTCAAGATTTTTTTTGGCCTCTTCTCAAGAACCATTTTCTACTTGAGAACCGGGTCACGGAACGAGTTATGTTTGTAGGTAGAGGGACCACTGTACATTCCTTCATGGTCAGGGGCTGGTGATTAGTGTCCCCAAGCCTGTCAGCCCAGGAATGAGCTTCCACCCATGTTTTTCAGTTTTTAGGATCTTTTTAAGTCTTTTAATTGTAATTAATGGGATTAAATTGTTTCACTATGTATTCTATGTTTGTTGTGAGCTGCTCTAAGTCCAGGGAGAAGGGCGGCATACGAATCCAATTAATAATAATAATAATGATAATAGTATATGTGTGTCGCAGGGGTGGGGGCTTTTTCTCAGAAGGGGGGGCTGCTTTGAAGCGCAAAGGAAGCTGTGGGCAAAGAGGACCCCCCTTCTGCAGCAGAGGTCTTGGGGCCTTGGAATTCACTGGGCAGCAAAGGCTCCCTCTCTCTCCCCCTCCCTCCAGCTCGGCTCACCTGCGCCTGTTCCACCCCCCACCCCCCAGCTCTTACTGGCTCGCATCATGGACCCCAAATTACCCGGAGTTTTTAAGATGCAACCATCCAGGAAATTTAATGTCTCCTCTCGCCCAACAGGGGTGCAATACCGAGTCCATTCTTGTAATGACACTTTGCACACATGCCTCCAAAGCAGCCGGCTGGGAAGGCTGAGAAATAAGCCTTCGGATGATTGTGCTGGGGAAGGGGTTGGGCTGGGGGGGGCTGGGGGGAAATAAGAGAGTGAGATCATAATTGGAGGCGGAAAGGAGCCAGGGAGAGAAAAGCCTTGGAAAGGGGAGAGGAATGTGGCCCTTCTCTGCTTCGGAAGCGGCAGGGGGAGAAAGTGGACGCTGCCCCATCCGGGCCCATTGCTCTCATCTAGAAGATGGACGGCAGGAAAAGACCTCCTGGTCCATCCAGTCTGCCCTTAGGCTATTTCCTGTATTTCATCTTAGGATGGATCTATGTTTCTCCCAGGGATGTTTCAATTCAGTGACTGTGGATTGACCAACCACGTCCGCCGGAAGTTTGTTCCAAGCATCTACTCCTCTTTCAGTCAAATAATATTTTCTCACGTTGCTTCTGACCTTTCCCCAAACTGACCTCAGATTGTACCCCCTTGTTCTTGGGTTCACTTTCCTATTAAAAACACTTAAACCCTCCTGAGCCTTATTGAACCCTTGAACATACTGTATTTAAATATCCCCACAGCTTTGCCCTCACTCAATAATAATAATAATAATAATAATAATAATAATAACAACAACAACAACAACAACAACAACAACAACAACAACAACAACAGAGTTGGAAGGGACCTTGGAGGTCTTCTAGTCCAACCCCCTGCTTAGGCAGGAAGTCCTACACTACTTCAGACAGATGGTTATCCAACATCTACTTTAAAACTTCCAGTGTTGGCGCATTCACAATTTCTGGAGGCAACTTCTGTTCCACAGATTAATTGTTCTGACTGTCAGGAAATTTCTCCTTTGTTCTGAGTTGCTTCTCTCCTTGTTTAGTTTCCACCCATTGTTTCTTGTTCTACCCTCAGGTGCTTTGGAAAATAGCTTGACTCCCTCTCCTTTGTGGCAACCTGTGAGATATTGCAAGACTGCTATCCTGTCTCCTCTGGTCCTTCTTTCCATGCCCAGGTCCTGCAACTGTTCTTCATATGTTTTAGCCTCTGTTTTAGACACCTGGTCAGTGGCACCAAAGTCCATTATGGACCCGCAAATGCCCAACGCAGCCACAGCTGTGGGAGATTTGTGAGGATTTAAGTAAAGAGCCAACCATCCCTTCAACATGTAGCCACCATTTTATTTATCTGTTTGTTTTGCCAAGTACACATTGGTGGTATACAAAGATATAATAATATTCATATACGTGATACTAGTAAGAGAGAAAGATTCGGACAGGGGACGGAAGGCAGGCTGGTGCACTTATGCACACCCCATTCCCTTCCGTGTGGTCCCCTGACCTTCTGGCGCCCTGCAAGACACCCAGGCAGCTGGAGAATTGGGATCCCTGGGCTGAGCATCAAGGGGCCGCGGGGTCTTTCAGGGGGCTGCAGTCAGAAGGGGGCAGATTGCCCAGCCTTGCAGAAAGGTGTTTTATCTCCTCCCCCTTCGCTCAAGGCCTTTCTCTCCCCCCTGATAATTACTCTCAGGTCCCAGCAGATGTTCTGGGTTAACAAGTTATCTGTATTTTGGGAAGGCGAAGGCGTCCATTAAAAAGAGAAGGGGAAAAACCCCCTGATTTATGCAGCCGCTCACTGACCTTGGATAATACTGGAGCCTCTTTGCCCTCCCTCTCCTTTCTCAAGGGGAGACGGTTCAAGCCCTAAAGTTCCTTTTATTCTTTCTTTCGGCTTGAAAGAGGAGAGGGGAGAGACCTTTCGTGGCCTCCCAGCTTCTAAGACTCTTGGAGGGAGGAGAGGTGGCCGGCCTCTTCTCTCTCCCTGACTTCTGGACTCCTGGTGTCCAGAAGGCATCGGCTGTGCTTCAGCAGCCTCCACAGACTCGAGCGGAGGACGTGAGTTGGAAGCTAAGTAGCTGCAAAGGGAAGTTCTCTACCCACCTGGTGGGTTTGAAGGCGGAACAGGCGGCTGAGACCCTCCCTGGGGCTGCAGACCTTGAGAGGGTCTCCCAGAATCAAGCGGGGCCCACTGGGAGGGTCCCCAGCTTAGAAAACCAACATCTGCTTAAAATCTTCCAGTGTTGGAGCATTTACAACTTCTGGAGGCAACTTCTGTTCCACTGATCAACCGTTCTGACTGTCAGGAAATTCCTCCTTAGTTCTAAGTTGCTTCTCTCCTTCTTTAGTTTCCACCCATTGCTTCTTGTTCTGCCCTCAGGTGCTTTGGAGAATAGCTTGACTCCCTCTTCTTTGTGGCAATAACCCCTGAGATATTGGAAGGCTGCTATCTTGTCTCCCCTGGTCCTTCTTTGCATTAAACTCGATATTTACCCATTTCCTGCAACCGTTCTTCCTATGTTTTAGCCTCCAGTCCCCTGATCCTCTTTGTAGCTCTTCTCTGCACTTTTTCTAGAGTCTCCACATCCTTTAGGCATCATAAAAAGGATTTTTTACATTGTTCTGGACCAGGCGGGGGTGTGGCACTGCCCAGGTGCCCCGGGCTTCTTTCACTTTCCTTTGCTACTGGTTTGGAACTGTGAATGCTCACACGTGGCCCTCCTGCACAAGTCATCGGTGATGTCCAGGCGGGTGGGCGTGGCAAGAGAAACCGGCAGAGAAAGGAAGGGGCCCCCACTGGCTTCTGGTCCCCCCAATAAGGGCTCAAAAGTGGCCCCAAAGCAGGAGTGAAGAAATGGACGTCTGGGCAGACCTCCGCCGGCCTCCCTCCTGAATTAATTACGGCTGGTGATGAGGGGACTCGTTTAATCTTGGTGACTCGATTGCCCCCCAGGGACGGCTTGTTTTGCTCGCGGCTCTGTCGCCTCACTCTGCTCTGCCGGGCTCCCCAGAGGGCAGCAGGAGGGGCTGGCTAGGATTGGGAGTCGGGGGGGGACATAGATCTTCTCCTAATCGAGCAGGCTTCTGTTTTCCATGTTGGGCACATGCAACGGAGCCTCCATGTACAAGGGCAGCTGGCCTGTTGTCTTCCCCGTGGGGGTGTCTTGCCTTGCAGGGCTTGTTCTGAGGTGGCCCCGCCCTCCACCAACAGCCCTAAGATCATGGCAGCAGAGCCTGCCTCAGGCTTCCATTAGAGTAGGGTAGAATAGAATAGAATAGAATAGAACAGAATAGAATTCTCTTTATTGGCCAAGAAATCTGTTTCGGTGCAGATGCTCTCAGTGTACATAAAAGAAAAGAGACATTTGTCAAGAATCATGAAGTCCAACACTCAATGATTATCATAGGGGTCAAATAAGCAATCAAGGAACAATATTAATTAAAATCTTAATGATACAAGCAACAAGTTACAGTCATGCAATCTTAAGTGGGAGGTGATGGGTGATGGGAACGATGAGAAAAAGTAAATTTAAGGTTGCATGTACCCAACTATTTGTGCCTGGTAATCTTTCACTTCCAGCTCTGAGGGATTTTAGCATGTGGGAGAGAGCCTGCCATCGTGGCTTATTCTAGGATCTTGGCTAGGCAGGATGTGGCTTAGGAAGTGGGCCTGATCTGCCCCTGGGCTGGGCCTTTGCAGGGCAGGTGGAAGGAAAGAGAACCCCCACGTTTTTTGGCTTGCCCAGGAGGCTGTCCATTTTGCAAGTTGACAAGCGAAGCGGAGGTGCCTCCCTCTCCAGGAGTTGTGGGAGAGATAATGTGCTGACCTGGCTGTCCAAGAGATTTATCCCCCTGGTCTGCTGCCTTTCCCAGGTAGGCAGAGCCCTGGGGAAGCCCAGGAAGAGCACATCTGGGCCAGAGGCTGGGGGCACCTGAGTGAGTGCACAGCTGGATCTGACGAAGCCTCTGAGCTCTGCTCCTCTTAGGGGCCTCTAATCCCCAGCCAGTGATGTCTTCTTGGGGGGGGCATGGAGGGGGGTCAGAAGGCTGGGAAAATTGCAGAGTGTGGGTGGGTCATTATTGGCTCAACACTCAAAACATTTTGGAATCTTTGGAAATGGTCACAACCAGAGACTTCATCTTTTTTTATATATTTTTTAAATTGATTTTATAGATATGGTTACATGAAACAAACATAAAACAGTGCACAGTGCGTGTGCCCATCACCCGACTGACAAGAACCACCACCACCAATTGCGCGGGGTTCAAATATTTACTAGTTTATATATATGTATTTCCTTGGCTCTCCTTTCATTTGTTATTATTGAAAGAGTGATTGGAGTTTATTTTTCACATTTGCATCACAGATTCTACTCTGCATATCACCTTTCCCCTTATTCCATCGTCCATCAGCTTCTCCAGTTTATTTTCATCAAAGTTGTTTAATCTTATTTCCATGATTTCAAAATGTATGTGATCCACCATGTACCAGTTCTGTAGTGTCCATTTGATAGACTCTTTCCAACCCAATGCCACCACCGCTTGAGGGCTTTCCAGTGCTGCGGTTTTTATTTCTTTAAAATCTCCTAGTTCTCTTTGTTTCATTTACATGGCTATTCGACTTCACCTGTCGACCCAAAAGTGAGTTGAAATTATGTTTGCAAGGAAAGATGTTCAACAGTGGCGAGATTCAGGTTTTTTTACTACTGGCCCTGTGGGCGTGGCTTGGTGGGCGTGGCAAGGGAAGGACACTGCAAAATCCCCATTTCCTCCCGATCAGCTGGGACTTGGGAGGCAGAGAATAGAGGGCATCCCCAGGCCGGTCGGCCCTATTTAGCCTCGGCCGGTGCCCACATGACTCTGACCACAAACAGGCTCTGTAATTTGCATCCGAGGAAAATCACATCCCGGTCTTTGAAAGGCAGCAGAGGTCGGACGTTTCTCTGGATCAAAGTTATCCCGGATTGGGTCAGAAGCACAGAGTCCCATCACATCACGCAAAATAACAACAACAACAACAATAATAACCACAGAGTTGGAAGGGACCTTGGAGGTCTTCTAGTCCAACCCCCTGCTTAAACAGCAAACCCTGCACTACCTTCATACAAATGGTTATCCAACCTCTGCTTAAAAACTTCCAGTTGGGCCATTCACAACTTCTGGAGGCAACTTCTGTTCCACGGATTAATTGTTCTGACTCTCAGGAAATTTCTCCTTAGTTCTAAGTTGCTTCTCTCGTTTAGTTTCCACCCACTGCTTCTTGTTCTACCCTCAGGTGCTTTGGAGAATATCTTGACTCCCTCTTCTTTGTGGCAACCATTGAGGTATTGGAAGGCTGCTATCATGTCTCCCCTGGTCCTTCTTTTCATTAAACTAGATATTTACCCAGTCCCTGCAACTGTTCTTCGTATGTTTTAGCCTCCAGTCCCTCATCCTCTTTGTAGCTCTTCTCTGCCCTCTTTCTAGAGTCTCAACATCCTTTTTGCATTGTGTTGACCAACACTGAATGCAGGATTCCAAGTGTGGCCTTCTTACCAAGGCCTTATAAAGTGGTATTAACCCTTTGTGTGATCTTGATTCTCTCCCTCTGTTGATGCAGCCGAGAACTGTGTTGGCTTTTTTGGCAGCTGCTGCACACGGCTGGATCCTATTTCAATGGTCGTCCACTTGGACCCCAAGGTCCCTCTCACAGTTATTACTCTACCTGTGCGTTCTGTCTTTCTTGCCTAAATGTAGAACCTGACTTTTTCCACCATTGAATTTCACCTGGAAATTACTCTCTGTGCAGAAGCCTTTGTGCATCCTCACAGGCCTTTTTTGTTTTGCAAACCACGATGGCTGGAGGATCTGTTCGGGGAGTGGCCATAAATTCCCATTACCGGTTCTAAAGATCCGGTCCGAATCGGCAGTGATCCACCGCTGGTGGTGAGGTCCCCTTGCTCGCCTCAGCAGAATCCACTTGGACCCACCCTCCCCTCGGAGGGGTTGCGTCTCTCGGCCCTGAGCCGAAGCGAGCGAGCCCTCCACTGGCTGCAGCCGGAAGCAGCTCTAGGTGGGAGGCTGCCTGACAGCAGCATTAAATCTGCTCCATTAACTTTTAATTTGCAGGCATGCCTTTAATAACAATAATAATAAAAAAACCCTAAGAAATGAGGAAGCTCTGGGACTTTGGAATTCAAACAGAGAAGCACTTTCTGCAGGAAAACCCAGACTTAACCATTCTCTAGAAGAAAGAGGTGGGGGGTGGGGCTGGATACGTGGGCAGCAGTACCTGGAGACTGTATAGGAGAAGATCACATTGGCAATAGCCATAGCCCTTAGACTTATATTCCGCTTCACAGGGCTTTTACAACGCCCTCTAAGTGATTGACAGAATCGGCCCCTTGCCCCCAACAATCTGGGTCCTCATTTGACCCACCTGGGAAGGAGGGAAGGCTGAGCCAACCTTGAGTCGGTGGTGAGATTTGAACTGCCCAACTACAGCTATCAGTTAGCTGAAGGAGCCTGCAGGGCTGCCCTCTAACCACTGCACCACCCGGTGAAAAGCAAAGAGTCCCGGAAGTGGCCATGGCAAAAGAAAGCCGGGATTGGGCCGATAGCACTAAGAGCCTTGGGTGCAATGGCAAAACATCTGGAGCCCCATCAGCATTGACAAAATTCTCCACCGGTCAATTGCAAGAGGCCACTTTGCTTGGAAGAGCTGAGATCCCGTGACAATAATTCTAATTTTAACACCGCCAGGGATTCCTATCTGCCTCTCCCGGGCCCTGGGGGGAAGGACGTGATGGGTGGACCCAAAAGCCCAACCCAGTGCAAACCTATGGTTGACTGTGTCATCAGTCATCATCCTCATCTGTTGGCATGGAATCTCCTCTCTGTCTCCCTCTCCTTCAAAAGACATAGAAACAGAGAAGATTGACAGCAGGAAAAGACCTCATGGTCCATCCAGTCTGCCCTTATACTATTTCCGTATTTTATCTTAGGATTCATCTGTGTTTATCCCAGGCATGTTTGAATTCAGTTCCTGTGGATTTACCAACCACGTCTGCTGGAAGTTTGTGCCAAGCCTCTACTACTCTTCCAGTCAAATAATATTTCCTCACGGTGCTTCTGATCTTTCCCCCAACTGACCTCAGATTGGGCCCCCTTGTTCTTGGGTTCACTTCCCTATTAAAGACACTCCCCTCCAGAACCTTATTTAACCCTTGAACATATTTAAATCTTTCGACCGTGTCCCCCTGTTTCCCTTCTGGAGTTGGTGAAGTCTTGCCTGATGCGTTTCATGCTGGAGACCTTAAGACGAGTCGTCCTCCCCTCCCCCCACCACAAAAGCATCTTTTTTGAAAGGGAAACAGAAACTCTCGCACATGTTGCCGCCATGTTTGGGATCTGCCACTTGACAGATGCCACGAAACCCACCCACGCTGTTTACTTCCCGGCAGTCTGTCTGTGCCCGTTGCCAGCTCTTGTGCAGATGGCGTCTCTCTCTTCCAGCAGCCGGGAGGAACACAAAGAAGTGCTCGGAATTTGGCCCACCCGGATCTGGGCTGCTGTGCGCACGGCCGAACTGGGGTGGAGATGGACCTCTCTCTCTCTCTCTGCCCATTAGGCCTCCAGCCGCCCCCTCCAGTCCTCTCCCAGCCGGACTTGAGGGGGGGGCTGCCTGTCCTGGAAGTAGCATTAGGCTTTAGATTTATATAGCGCTTCCTAGTGCTTTGACAGCCCTCTCCAAATGGTTGACAGACTCAGCCTCTTGCCCCCAACAGACTGGGTCCTCATTTGACCCACTTGAGAAGGAAGGAAGGCCGAGTCCACCTGGAGCCGGTGGTAGGGTTTGAACTGCTGAACTACAGCCAGCAGTTAGCTGAAGGAGCCTGCAGGACTGCAACTCTAACCACTGGGCCACCAGGGCTCTTGACCCCGTGGGGGCGCAGTGCCGTGGCCGGGACCCCCTCCTTCTCCGACGCCTGCCTCCAGAGGAGGGCTGCTAAGGTGGAAGGGGGGCGCGTGCTCGCCCCCGGGGCTCTGAGGGCCGGCGGAGTCCGGCGCAATTCTGCCACCTGGGCAGGGGAGGAAACCGCGCGCGGACACGCAGGGGCGCCCTTCGCCCAGGTGCAGCAGCCGAATGGCGCTGGACTCCGCCGGCACTCAGAGCCCCGGGGCCGAGCACACCTCACCGCTCCACCTCTGCGCCCCCCCCCCAGCTGCAAAAGCGCCTCTGAGCATCTGCAGAGCGCTCCGCCCCAGCTCCCCCTCCCTCCTTCCCGCCCTCCCTGCGGGGATTCCCAGGCGGGGTCGCGGCCAGGCGGGGGGGCGGGGGGGGGCGGGCAGCTGGGCAGGCGAGGGGCCGAGCCGCACCGCCTTTGTCTCCTCCCTTCCCGCGGAAGCCGGCCAGGCGAGGCGAGGCGGCCGGAGCCGGAGCTGGGAGCGGCTTGGGGGCCTCCGCCGCGCGCCCACCGCCGCCCGGAGCGCCGTGGTGGAGGGCGGCGAGGCGCGGCGCCTTCCTGCCCTTGCCCGGAGGAGTTTCCGCGGAGGCGTCGCCGCCTGCCAAGGTGAGGGGCTCGGCGGGCGAGGGGAGGCTGGGCTGGGCGGGGGCAGCCCCGGAGTCCCCTCGGCGGTCTCGGCCGGGTCTCTGCCTCCGGGGCGCATCCTGGCGGAGGTCCCGGCCGCGCGCTTCCCCCCCGCGGTGCCAGCGCCTGATTTGCCTTCTTTCCCTTGGGGGGCGGGGGGGGGCTGGCTCTGAGTGGGGGACGGTTGCTGCGCCCCCTCTCGAGGACCGGGACGCTCTTCCCTCCGCCCGGGGCTGAGCTGGCCTCGCAGGGCCCGGTGGGGCTTCCCAAAATCTGCAGGCAGATTGGAGTCCGACCATTGCTTTTTGCACGGGCCCAGGAGACAACCCCCCCCCCCGCCCCCCAGCCTGTTTCTCTTTTTTAAAATAATCTTTATTAAGTTTCTACATATAAAAAAATAGAAAAGGAAACAAAGAAAGAAAACATACACAAAAGAAACCCCCAGGGAAAACAGATAAACATACAAACTTGGACATCATATGAAACAGTTACAGTAGTGTTCTTTGTATGCACATAGACATAGTTATTGATTTTATTTTTTTATTGGAATTGGAAGGGGCCCTGCAGGTCATCTAGTCCAACCCCCTGCTGGTGCAGGAGACCCTACATCACGCAAGTCCAGGGTTAGGGAAAGTTGGCTTGTGGACTTCAACTCCCAGAATTCATGAGACAATCATGCTAGCTCAGGAATTCTGGGAGTTGAAGTTCATCTAGAAACCTAGAAGATCGACAGCAGACAAAGCCCTCCTGGCCCATCCAGTCTGCACTTATATTATTTCCTGTATTTTATCTTAGGATGGATCTGTGTTTATCCCAGGCAGGTTTCAATTCTGTGACGGTGGATTTACCAACCACGTCTGCTGGAAGTTTGTTCCAAACTGTCATATGTCATAGAAGAGCCAACTTTTCAGCCTTTTCTTGAAGGTCACTAGTGTTGGAGCGTTCACCACCTCTGCAGGCAACTTCTGTTCCACTGGTTGATCGCTCTCAATGTCAGAAAGTCCCTCCTTATTTCCAGGTTGAGTCTCTCCTTGGGCAGCTTCCAACCGTTGCTCCTTGTCTGGCTCTCTGATGCTTTGGAAAATAATGTGACCCCCTCCTCCCTGTGGCAGCCCCTCAAGTATGTGAGGACTGCGTTCATGTTCCCCCCTGGACCTCCTCTTGGCTGGACTATCCATGCCCAGTTCCCGCCACCTTTATGTTTTGGTTTCTAGTCCCTTGATCATTCTGGTTGCTCCCTTCTGCACTTTCTCTACAGTATCCATGTCTCTTTTGCAGTGTGGTGACCACAACTGAATGCAGGACTCTTGGGTGTGGCCTGAGTAGGGCCTTGTAGAGTGATGTGAGCCCCTCCCTTGTCTTGGAGTGTCTCCCTCTGTTGATGCAGCTCAAGATTGTGTGGGCTTTTTTAGGCGCCGCTTATCTTCAATTAGTATTTTCTAACCCTAATGCAAACCCTTGGCCAGGAAGTGGGGATGGGTGTGGGGTGGGGGCACAGAGAGAGGCCTCGACTGTCCCATGGGGGGGGCTCCCCCTGGTCTCAGGCAGCTGCTCCAAAGAGCTGATTCCCTGGCGGGGCTGCAGAAGGAAAGCCACCCTGCCAGTTTGTCCGGCTTGCGTTTGTGTCTTCTTCTTCTTGTTGTTGTTGTCGTGCCCCACTTCTTAGGGTCCCCACCCTTCCTTGTGCTGCTTTGCACCCCCACCCTGACCCAGGGCTAACGGCCACCATGTGAGTCAGCCAACGGAAGGTCAGGGGACTCCTCGGCCTTTTCCCCCAGGCAAAGTCTTCCGAACACCTTTGGAGGGATCTTCACCTGCTTAAAATAACAGGTGATGGAGAGGGGGAGGGACACACCTTTTCCTCCCTCCCTCCCTCCCTCTGCAGGTGGACCTTCCTCCACAGCATTGCACCATCCATTTCTGACCCCAGGTGCAGCTGAAGAAGAAATATAAGTCATGGTTTTTATTTATGCCGCCCACTCCCTGGGGACTCGGGGGGGGGGGGGGGCTTCTGTCAGGGCTCTGGGGGGGCTCGCAGGAGGTGCCAGGGGGGTGCAGGAGCCAAAGGGGGGCCAGGACCCCCCCTGGTTGAGGAAAGCAGGTGGAGCCGGGCTGTCGGGGATGTTGACGTTGAAGTGGACGGCTGAGAGATTGATGGCAGAGAAGTGGGACCAGGCAGCCGTGCCAAAAAAGCTACAGATAAACAGATGACTTCATCATCCGGTGTCCACTCAAAAGCAGGGGGGCAGTGTGGAGCAGGAGCCTGCTGTGGGGGGCTCCATTGGTGGGGGGGCTTTTGGGGGGGGAGGTCTGACAGGAGGGAGGGGGCCACGGCATCCTTGTAAGTCTCCTGAGCTGCCTTTCCCCTCCTGCGTATTTGTGCCACCCTCTGGGACCCCTGAGACAGACGAGAGGGGGGGCTGGGGGGCACCAGGGAGGGGGTGCAGACCCGACCTTGGAAAAGGCCCCCTGGGCTGGTCTTGCTGCCAGGAAGGGCACCGTCAGCCTTGCGATGGGCCATTTATTTATTCTATCTATTCTATCTATTCTATCTATTCTATCTATTCTATCTATTCTATCTATTCTATCTATTCTATCTATTCTATCTATTCTATCTATTCTATCTATTCTATCTATTCTATCTATTCTATCTATTCTATCTATTCTATTTATTCTATTTATTCTATTTATTCATTGGACTTGTATGCAAGGACTCTTGGGTGGCTCGTTCCTGGTTTTTCTCCTCCTCCTCCTCTTCCTCTCGGCTGATGGATTTAGCCTGTTGTTTCTCCTCTTCCCCCCCCCAAAAAAACCCCCACCCCCCCCTGCTCTCCTGGGGTGGAAAAAGAGCCCACCTGGCGATTCCCTCTCCCAGCCAAGGAGCCGGAAGGATCAATAGTCTGGCAGTTGGAGCCATAAAGGCAGGCGAGGCGGGATTCGTTCTCGTCTCTTCCCAGCGCCTTCTGCAGCCGTAGCTCCAGGCTGGCTCCTTTCGGAGGGAGGGAGGGGAGGGGGAAGCGGGGGGGGGGGGCTGGAGACGCCGTTTCTCATTAAAGCAGAACTGGTTGGCGTGAAACGTGTCTCCGAAAAAAGCCTCCAGGAGCCACAAGATCAGCTCTGCAAAGTCACTTGGCTCTGTTTGTGCCCCCAGGTCCAACTGGGCTCTTGGGGGGGGGGGGGCTGCTCTTTTTACAAGGAACGAAGGATAGAAGCACAGAAAGAAGATGATATAATTTAAATTCTTAATTACAACCTTCCCCCCCCTTTATTGCTATTGTTATAATTAGATCAAAGGCATGACACGAACCAATATTTTCTTTTCTTGTTGTATGAAGAGAAGTAAGTTTGGAACTTTCCTCACAAAGGGCAGTGAGATTAAAAGGAGGGTCTATAAGGGGCGAGTACAAGTCGAGTGCCTTCCGTCCCCTGTCCTATTGCTCTCCTATATCTCTTCTTCTATTCTTTCATTGATATGTTCTGTTCCTATATCTTCTCTTCTTTCTTAGATATATTTTACTATGAGTATCTCCTCTATAACCTTCATCATGTATTTTACTATGAATATATATATATACACACACCCACTAAAACCCTCATTGTGTATTGGACAAATCAATCAATCAATAAATAAATAAATAAATAAAACATGCGATAAGTAAGAATATAAGAAATGGACTGTTGTGGCATAGTTTTTAGTAGAAAAAAGCAAACAGTCAAGAGAAATTGTGGTAGCTAAATTTTAATATCAAAACAAAACAGATAAATAATTAAGAATTTGGATTAAGAATTTGGCCATTGATACTATGATGTATTGTATTCTGTGAGCTGCCCCGAGTCTGCGGAGAAGGGCAGCATACAAATCTAATAAATAATAATAATAATAATAATAATAATAATAATAATAATAATAATAATGTCGTACTCTAATCGACCCGTTTTCCGTAGAGCTTTGTGCCAGAAGAGTCTATCTGAGAGTTGAGGGGGCTGAAGGTCAACTGTGGTGTGTGTCCCCCCCCGCCCACTCCACCAAACGCAGCTGCTCCCCTTCCTTCTTCTGCAAAGTTTTACCTCTGGGGACAAAGTCCAGGCGAGGCAGAAAGCGATAAGGCCGCTTCTCAAGGGCTCTGCGGAATCTCCCCTTGCTGCTCCTTCCCGCCTTCTCTGGGGCCACCAGGATCTATGGGCGCATGGGGTGCCAGATCTTATGCGTGGCGTTGCCTGGGGCTGGCCAGGTTACATTAATTATTTATATATGTTAAAGGGGCCTTTGAAGGTCATCTAGACCTCCAGTTAAACCCCCTGGCAGGGGCTGCTTCTTGCTCCCCCCTTTGATAGGACCAAAAGGGGAACTGGCTTTTGCTAGACCAGAGGACTTTTGGGACTCCTGCATGGCGAAGGGGGGCAGGGGGTCCCTGGGCTCCTCTGCCTTGGAAGGCCTGACCCTTGGCTGCCCAGGGGCTCCACCTGAATCCCCCTCCCTCGCTTCCCCATGGTACGGAAACCCACCTTCTCCAAATCAAGGGAAGGCCAAGTTGGTGGGCTCAGGAATTCTGGGAGTTGGAGTCCACAAGTCCTAGAAGAGCCAGCTTGGCCTATCCCTGCCCCAAATGATCTGCAGGGTGGGCAGCCCCTCTCTCCTCCATTGAGGGGATGCTCTGTGACCCAGAGAGTCTGGGGGGCTCCCCCTTGCTCCCCCCGGGGGTCCCAGCCCTGATGAGCTGCTGTCCTCCCAGAGGCGGCCTCGGCAGGGGTTAAGAGGGCTGGCTGGGCTCCGTCCCTCCCAGGGCTGGGTCTGAGGATGCCGGAAAGAGTTTCATGAGGCCAGCAGAGGCTGGGCAGGGAGCCAGCGCAGCCTGGTGCGTGCGCAGAGGCCGAGCGAGCGCTGGCACCATACAAGGAGGTGGGCCGAGGACTCCTGGACTCCCTTCCTCTTTGGGGGCCGGAGGGGGCGAGTGTCTCCCAGTGGGTCTCCCCCCCTCCCCCCCCCGGGGGCTTCTGGAAGCTCCCATCATGGCAGGGGGCCCTTCGGACGGTGACGCCCTTGGTTTCCTCCGACACAGAGCTGGATGAGGGTGAGTCTGCCCCCAGGGTCCCCCCCTCCCCTCCCTCGGTCTTTCTCCCCAGAATCAAGGCTTGCAGAGAAGGGATGGGGCAGCAGGGGGCACAGCTGGATGTGGGCCAAGGAGGAAGCCAGCAGTTTGGGTGGGGCAACACAGGAGGTGAGCAAAGGGGCAAGGGAGGAGGGGTCAGATCTTGCCCCTTCACCCGATGGACGTGGGACCTCCTGGGCCCCTCTTTTCACTGGAGCTACATGGGTTGGCATTTCTAGCCTTTGGGTCATTCTTGGAGGATGAAATGTTTGGGGGCTTTTCTCTTTGCTTCTAGTTGCTTCCCAAGATTGGACTTCAAACTAGGTCAGGGGTCAAGAGCCTTGTGAATTATTCACACAAGCATCGCTCCTAGTTACCCATCTGCATCGCTCAAAAAAATATTAGAATCCTAGAAACCTAGAAGATTGACAGCAGAAAAAGACCTCCTGGTCCATCTCGTCTGCCCTTCTACTATTTCCTGTGTTTTATCTTAGGATCAATCTATATTTATCCCAGAAGTGTTTGAATTCAGTTCCTGTGGATTGACCAACCACGTCTGCTGGAAGTTTGTTCCAAGCTTCTACTCCTCTTTCAGTGAAATAATATTTTCTCCTGTGGCTTCTGATCTTTTCCCCAACTGACCTCAGATTGTGCCCCCTTGTTCTTGGGTTCACTTTCCTATTAAAAACACTTAAACCCTCCTGAACCTTATTGAACCCTTTAACGTCTTTAAATGTTTCAATCATGTCCCCCCTTTTCCCTTCCGTCCTCCAGACTAGACAGACGGAGTTTATGAAGTTTTGTGCTTCAGACCTTCCACCATTCTTGTAGCCCGTCTTTGGACCCGTTCAGTTTGATCCATCTCTTTTTGTGGGTGAGGTCTCCAGAACTGGACACAGTATTATTCCAAATGGGGCCTCACCAGTGGGATCACAACCTCCCTCTTCCTGCTTGTGACACACAGGGTTTGTCTGTGTCTTGTCTTGTTCTCTTGCCTCCTTATCTTCTTCTCCCCACATCTGTGATTTTATTTTATTTTTTGGAACCCACAGCGAATGCGTAAAGTGTTTCCAGGCTTCCCGAGACGGCCCTTGTTTTGCTGTCCGGAGAGAAAAGTGGGGCAGATGCCTGGGGGGGGGGGGGGAGAGAGAGAAGGGAAAACAAAGTGACCATCACAGCCCAGAATCAGAGTTTTGCAAACAATGGTTGCAAATCTAGGTCACTTTTTGCACACGCCGAGAGAGAGTGCGGAGTGCGTGCAACCAAGTCTTTGGAAGGAGGAAGAACCTTCCGTCTGGGATGTTCAGGCGGGATGCGAATCCCGCAGCATTTAGGGCGGGGGTGGGTGTGTTTTGGGGGTGGGGGGGGCCCGAGGGAGCCTGTCCAGCCATCCTGGCCTGTTTCTTCCAGCCTGTTAGGAGGAGATTCCGCTCGTCCTCCTCGCTGAGGCTTCCAGATGTCCCTGGGCTGCAGATTCGGGTCACGTGGCAAAGGATTTGAGGCTCTGGTGTTTGCAGCTCCTCCCCAGGCAGGAAAGCGGATGTGAAGTTCCCGCTTGGCTTTTCCACAGCTGGGAAGGGTGGGGGGAGAGGAGGGGGCAGGAACGTCACTTCGATTCCCACCCAGCCCAGGAAACGTTTCTGCTTGCATTGCCCATCCCTGCACAACTGACCTCCTCCTCCTCCTCCTCGGTGGTTGTTCCATCTTGGAGTCCCGTGTACAGTTCTGGTCACTGCACCTCAAGGAGGATAAAAATGGAACTGGAAAAGGTGTAAAGAAGGGGGAACAAGAATGACCAAGGAAATGGAGCCCCTCCCTTAGGAAACCAGATTCAGCCTTGACAGATGGCGTTGAAGGGGGGACTTGACCGAAGGGTATAAAATCCTGCATGGGGTAGAAAAGGTGGACGGAGAAAAATCCTTTTCTCTATCCCACAATACTAGGATGAGTGGGCACTGCTTAAAACTCATAGGTAAGAAAGTGAGGACAGATACAAAGGAAATGTTTCTTCCCCCAGAGGGTCCTTGGTTGGTGGGATTCCCTTCCAGAAGAGGTTGTGACAGCTGTCAGCCTGGAGAGCTTCAAGGCAGGATTAGACAGATTCGTGGATGCCAAGTGTACATTGGTAGTGATTGAAATGGACGCCCAAGTGCTGCTTCTATGTTGGTTGAGGCAGGCAGGGTTCCCTTGTGTTCCATTTGTTGGAGGTCAAGGGAAAGGGAGGGTCTTGCCTTCTCTTTCTGCTCATGGACAATTGGGGGGCCACTGTGAGACACAGAAGGCTGCGCTCGATGGGCTTTGGCCCCATTCATCACGGCTCTTCTTAGGTTCTTAGGTTCTTAAATGGACCTGGGGCAACATTGCAATTGTCTCCTTTGGTCTCCTTGGTGCCACAGAGTCAGGGCAGGTGGCGCAAACAATGGCCGCCTTCTTCAGAGGTGCCTGCCTGGAATGGGTTGGAAGACCCCGGAATTGAGGGCTGGGTCTCCTCGAATTCCCCCCTTTCCCTCACAAATGGGGCCCAGGCAGGCTCCCACCACGAAATGGCAGCAGTTTGCAATCCAACTTTTCCCTCCACTCTGGGAGGTGCAAAGGTTCGGAGGCACTGCGGTTGTTTTCTGGGTGTTAATAATAATAATAACAACAGAGTTGGAAGGGACCTTGGAGGTCTTCTAGCCCAACCCCCTGCTTAGGCAGGAAACCCTATAGTATTTCAGACAGATGGTCATCCAACATCTTAAAAGCTTCCAGTGTTGGAGCATTCACAACTTCCGGGGGCAACTTCTGTTCCACTGTTCAATGTGTTCGTGTGTTTGTTTGCCTGTCTCAGTTTGAATTGTCAGCCAAGCTGGTAACGGACACTGCTCAAAAAAGTAAATAAAGGGAGCCCTTAAACAACACAATATAACTCCAAGCAATCAAACTTCTGTGAAATCAAACTGTCCACTTAGGAAGCAACACTGATTGACCATCAATTTCACCTGCTGTTGTGCACATTCAACGTTGTACAGAACAACATATTCAGTGAGAATATTTTATCCATTCCGATCTAGGATGTGTTATTTTGAGTGTTATTTATTTTGTGTTATTTTGAGGGCTCCCTTTATTTTTTTGAGCAGTGCATAAAATCAGAGTTGCTTGTGAGCAGAGTGATTTATGCGCCTTGTGAAAAGGAAGGAAATACTTAAATACACATCAAGTGGAGGGGAAATACAACTCTTTTTGTTTGTTTTGTGAAATCTTGTTTGTTTTGTGTGTGGGGGGGGGGAAGTCCAGGAAGAAATTGGTCAGTTAAATTGTTCTTTGAAAAACTTGGTCTTCTGGGAATCTCCAAATGTCTCTCTCCCCCACCCCCAACCTCCTATTGACAGGTGACCAGGAGGGGATCCCATGGCCTTAGATTACTAGTTGTCTTTTTTTTTGGATGGGGGGGGGGGAGAATTAGCTGATATTTTTCTTCCATGTTTTTGATAACTAAACACCCCCTCCCCAAATAATCTACCTGGGCTGCTGCAGCTTCCCTTCGCCTCTTCTTTTGCCCCCTTCCTGCCTCTGTTTCCCTGGGAGAAATTCATTCTTCCAGGGGGGGGGGGCAGGAACTTGGAGGGATCATCCATAGCATCACTCCATGGTGATTCATTAATGATAAATTAATATCTAGTTTGCCAAAGCATCGTGCTGTCGGGCCCCATCTCTCAACCCTCTTCGCTTTCTGTGGGTTTGACAGCTCAACCAGGGGCTCAGCGCCTGCTTAAAAATGGCTTTGTTGGTCCCCAAAGTAATTTGACAAGTCTGTCAGCTATTGATTAAAAGAGAGAGAGAGAGAGAGAGGAAAGCAGGCCACCTGAAATTATTCAGGAAGATTCAGGAGGACTTGGGGAGTTCGAGGGAAGAAGCCCCCCCTCCCTGTGTGGGAAGTTTGACAGGAAGCAAATTTGTTTCTGAGATTCTTTCATGAAAAGGTGGAGCTGGAGATTCCTGGCTGGGGCCGATTGGGTGGGTGGGTTAGGAAGGGGGGGGCTGAATGGAGGGGATTTATTATTATTATTATTATTATTATTATTATTATTATTATTATTATTAAGATTTGTATGCCGCCCTTCTCCGAAAACTCAGGGCGGATTTGGAGGATCATCCTATTTATTCAGTGTATTTGTTTGATTGATTGATTGATTGATTTCATTTCTTTTTTAAAAAAAATAATCTTTATTAAGTTTCTACATATAAAAATAGAAAGAAAAGAAAAACCATTTAAACAAATAGGACGTACAAAGAAAAAAGAAAGAAAAACAAGGTAGACAGACAAATGACTATATCAACTTAAACAACATATAAAACATGTTCGGTTTCAGTGGTGTTTGATAGATAGTTATTTGCTTATCATCAATTAATATTTTCTTTCACTACATATATATATTTATTTGTCGTATAGAAGACATAATTTGTCGACCATATTGTTGACTATCACTGTCAAGCGACCTAATATTGTGTATTTGTATCTAAGTGTGTGGAATTGTATGTTTGTTTTCTTTAGTTCTGTATATTGTGTCGCCTTCATTTTGGATGTTTCTGAGACAGGTGTGGATTCGTTTTAGGGGCCTTTTGTTTTCCATCCATTTCTGATCCATTTCATTTCTATGCCGCTCTTCTCCCGAGACTCAGGGCAGCTCGCAACACAGCAAATGCAAAACACACCAGGAATCTAACATTAAAATACTCTAAAAGCCTCAATACTAAAAGCATATAAAAAAATCTTACTTAATTCATATTCTAGAGCCCCAATTCATTTAAGAACCAATCACCCACCTTCACCCTGTCATATTCAATTGTGGGCCGGGGTAGATGTTTAAATTCAGTGGCAGAGGTGTGGTTTTAAGGCCTTGAGGAAGGCGGGGAGGGTGGGGGCGGTACGAATCTCCAGGTGGGGGGGGGGAGATGATTCCAGAGGGCTGGGGCCACCACAGAGAAGGCTCTTCCCCTAGGTCCTGCATTGTTTGGCGGATGGGACCCGGGGAAGGCCGACTGACCGGCCGCTGGGATGCGTGAGGGAGAAGACGGTCCCGTCAGTAAGCAAGACATGAGGGAGCTGCTTGGATGCCAGGAAAGGCCGCCATCCTCTTGCGCCCTGGGTATGTGTTGCCTCCTGCACCACCGGAGCCGCACAGGGAGGGGGAGGACCCCCCTGTTTGGGCCAGTTGGCCTCAGTCTGTTGGGTCACAAGGAGAGAAAGGCCAGCAGGCTCCATCCGCCTTCAGCTCCTGCAAAGTCTCCAAAATGCTTTGTCTCCCCTGGCTGGTTCCCTCCATCTGCCCCCCCCTTTCCTGCCGTTTGGCCCCCTCCCGGATTAGCCAAAGGGACCAGGCCAGGGGGGCACCTGGGAGGGGGCACCCACCGGCCCCGGTGCCTTCCGCTCCCCTCTCGGCTCCTGCCTTGGCAAACCCAGCTGGCATTGCCAAGAGTGGTCAGGGGAGGTTTCTCTGTCCCCTGGAAGCAACGTTCTCCGTCCGAGGGGAGAGAGGGAAGCCACTGCCAGCCTCGCCCAGTTCACTGGCAGAGCGAACGTCCGGGATTGCCAAGCCCCACCTCAGCAGGCCTCCCGGGGAGCCCCACCCAGAGTTTGCCCCGGTCGATCGGCTCCAACGTGCCAGCTGGGCACAAAAGACCTGGAACCCTGTGCTGATAAGAGCTGCAGGTGAAGGAGCAGGTAGAGATCGGAAACCCCTCCCTCCCTCCTTCCTTCCCTCCTTCCTTCCTTTTTCCTTCCTTCTTTTTCCTTCCTTCCTCTCTCCCCCATTCCTTCCTTCCTTCCTTTTTACCTGCCTTTTCTTCTTTCCTTCCTTCCTTCAATCCTTCTTTCCTTCCTTCAATACTTCCTTCTTTCCTTCCCTCCCTCTTCCTTCCTTCCTTCAATCCTTCCTTCCTCTCTCCCCCATTCCTCCCTGCCTTTTTTCCTTCCTTCCTTCCCTCCCTCCCTCCTTCCTTCCTGCCCTCCTGCCTTCCTTTTTTTCCTGTCTTTTTTCCTTCCATCCATCCATCCACCCTTCCTTCCTTTTCCCCCCTTCCTTCCTCCCTCCTTCCTTCCTTCCTGCCCTCCTGCATTCCTTCCTTTCCCATCCTTCTTTCTTTCTTTCTTTCTTTCCTTCCCTCCCACCCTCCTTCCCTCCCTCCCTTTCTTATTTTCTTTTTTCTTCCTTCCATCTTCCTTCCTTCCTTCCCTCCCTGCCTGCCTCCTTCCTTCCTTCCTCCCTTCCCTCCCACCCTCCTTCCCTCCCTTCCTTCTTTTTTCCTTCCCTCCCTCCCTCCCTCCCTTTCTTCTTTTCTTTTTTCTTCCTTCCCTCTTCCTTTCTTCACTCTCTCCCTCCCTTCCTCCCTCCCTTCCTCCCCTCCTCCCTTCCTTCCTTCCTTTCCCTCCTTTCCTTCAAAACAACAACCTGTTTTTTTTAGAGAGCTGGCAATACCCCTGAAGGGTGGACTGGGTCTCTCAACCAGCTCCATAATCAAGAGGCAAATATAAACATTTCTGATTTTTCACTGTAACTTTGTGGATCCTGGCTTTAAAAAAAGAGAGGGGGGAGGGGGAGGAGGGGGGAGGAGGAGGAGGAGAGACCTTCTGACTGAAAGCAGCAGAGTGAGGGAGGCCAAGGCAAAGGGGGGGGGGCCTGGAGCACCCAAATCTCATCAGATTCCCCCCCTCCCTGTATCTTTTCCCAGTTTTGTGACAGCTTGATGTGTCTGTGAACACCCCCCCCCCCTCGCATGGGCACCCAGCCACCTTGCCGGCTAGCCAAGGCTGGACACCAGCCAGGAATGTTGCTCTGCCTGGGAAATAAACAGTGAGCTGGGAATGAGTGGCCCTTGGCCCCCTTGGCCCGTTCAGTCCGCGTGGGAGCATTGCCTCCTTCTTGGGGGAAACGGAGGCTGTGGGAACCAGCGCCTGGTGGCCGTTCCTGCCCCGGTGACCATATTTTTCTGCCTCTCAGCATCATCTGGGACCCTGGAAAAAAGTTGCCCTTGACTGCATTGGGGGAGGGTCTGTCCTTGTCTTCCATTTCCCCCACCCCTGCACAGTGCCTGACCTAAGAGCAGCAACCTATTGTCTTGTGGCAAGGAGTTCCACAAGCGAACTCTGTTTTCTCCTGTTACGATGGTAGGCCAAACACCCTCCCCTCCTTCTCCTTATTGTTGATAGCCACTGTATGTATAGAGCTGGGTGCTCAGGTATCTGTTTTGTATTTGATATTTGGGGTTATATTTGTGATTTGGATTGGATAGACCAGTGTTTCCCAACCTTGGCCACTTGAAGATATCTGGACTTCAACTCCCAGAATTCCCCAGGCAGCAAATGCTGGCTGGGGACTTCTGGGAGTTAAAGTCCAGATATCTTCAAGTTGTCAAGTTTGGGAAACACTGGTATAGACATTATTCTTTCTTTTTTTTTAGGTTTTAGAAAAGACTTTATTTAAACAATCAAAATAAACAAAATTGGCAAACATGCTTGTAACATTGGTTAAGATCCTTTCGTTTACATTTCAGGAGTTACTGTTCTCCCCTTGTTTTCTATAAACATTTTAAATCAATTAAGCAACCAATAGAGGGAAAGGAAAGGAAAGAAAGAGAAAGAAAAAAAAGTGAGAAAAGAGAAGAAAAAGAAAGAAATACTAGTGGTCAACTATTTCCCTTGGCTCACGTATTTAAGCAAAGTGTTTATATAGTCATTATTAATTATATATTAATTATTCTCAATTTGCAGGTACGTACCGTAATTATTGTACAGTAAGATGCATTTGTTTGAAATGATATATACATATTAGCATATGCAGAGGTGATGTATTTTGTCGTGTGATCTACTGGTTATTAGTGTAGCATTTGTTGGTTTCTGTATACAGTATTTTGTATTTGAGGGGAGTTTTAATTCTATCGATTAGAGGCAGGGTCTGTTTGTTTCATATAGATTATTCTACTGTACATCTTTGTATAATACACTGCTCAAAAAAATAAAGGGGACCCTGAAACAACACAATAGAACTCCTTCAAACTTCTGTGAAATCAGACTGTCCCCTTAGGAAGCAACACTGATTGACAGTCAATTTCACAGGCTGTTGTGCACATTCAACTTACTCTGTATTAAGTTTGTTTTGTGGATGATATATTTTCCCCAAACATTCTTAACCGCCTCAAATTATCTTGGGACATCCTTAATAACAACAACAGAGTTGGAAGGGACCCTGGAGGTCTTCTAGTCCAACCCCCTGCTTAGGCAGGAAACCCTACATGGCTATCCAACATCTGCTTAAAAACTTCTAATGTTGGAGCATTCACAACTTCTGGAGGCGAGCTGTTCTTCCGGGCACAGAGGGAGGACAACACCAGAAGCTGCCAAGGACAGTTCAGCTCTTGGGGGGGGGGGGGGGCAAAGACGGGCTGGCCAGGCACCCCTGCAGCTGGTATGGGACCCCCCACAGAGGGGGGCTTCTGGGGGCAGCTTCAGTGCCCAAGAGAGGCAGAGGGGCCCAGGGTTTAACATAGAAACCTAGAAGATTGACGGCAGAAAAAGACCTCCTGGTCCACCTAGTCTGCCCTTCTACTATGTCCTGTATTTTATCTTAGGATGGATCTATGTTTATCCCAGGCAGGTTTACATTCAGTTCCTGTGGATTGACCAACCACGTCTGCTGGAAGTTTGTTCCAAGCATCTACTTCTCTTTCAGTGAAATAATATTTTCTCACGTTGCTTTTGATCTTTCCCCCAACTAACCTCAGATTGTGTCCCCTTGTTCTTGTGTTCACTTTCCTATTAAAAACACTTCCCTCCTGGACCTTATTTAACCCTTGAACATATTTAAATGTTTTGATCATGTCCCCCCTTTTCCTTCTGTCCTCCAGACTAGACAGACTGAGTCCATGACGTCTTTCCTGATAGGTTTTATGCTTAAGACCTTCCACTGTTTTTGTAGCCGTCTTTGGACCCATCCATCCATCCATCCATTCACCACTTTCCTGCTTCGGAGGAGTGGAGGAGTGATAACTCTGGGGCCCAGATGTTCCTTCGGTGCCCCTTGCCCTCCTCCTGGCCTGTTTCCTCCTGCCCGCTTTGAAGCCCCCAGCCTCCCCCTTCTTACACCCCCCACGTGAAGGAAGGGGCCACCCTGGGCAGCCCGGGATGAGTGAGCTGAGGGGGGGGCTGGGCCCGTGTGCGGATGTTGACATTAACAGCAGATGTCGCTCCTTTCCCCAGCTACAAAGCGGCCAATCAGCGCCAGCGCCACCGCGGTGCCATTGCCAGGGTCTTTGCCGCCCAGGCGGTGAGAGAGAGGGGGGGCGAAAAGGGGGCCACAAGGAGGGGGGCAGAGGCCTGCTTGGGGAGGAGAAGCTGCGGGGCAGAGGTTTGGCAGCTGGACACCCGGAGAGGTGATGCGGTGGAGCGGCAGATCCCGGCGGGTGAGGAGACCGGCGGGTGAGGAGACCGGGGCTGTTAGTGGGGGGGGGGCTTTTCATTCATCCAACTCAGAGAGGAAGCAGGGTGGGGTGGGGGTCTTGTCTCTGCTCCTTCTGTGCCCGGCCGGCTTTTCCTACAGAGATACAGGAGAGTCCTTGCCCTCCCCCCCCTCCAGCCCCCGCAGCAAAGACCCCCCAGCAGGAAAGAAAAAGGCCCCGTGAATCCCAGTGGCCCATGAGGTCCCACAGACTCGGCCTTCTCCAGGTCCTGTCAACCAGACAATGTTGCTTGGCGGGGCCTCAGGGAAGAGCCTTCTCTGTGGGGGGCCCGGCCCTCTGGAATCAGCTCCCCCCCCTCGGAGATTCACACTGCCCCCACCCTCCTCGCCTTCTGCAAGAGTCTCACATATGTCGCCAGGCTTGGGGCCATTAGATCTAGACCCCCCTGGCCAATAAGTGTGATGTACAGCTGCCATTGAATTTGTTTGACTGGTTTTTTAATATATTGGGGTTTTTTTAGCTTTTTTAATTAATTAGATTTGTTTTGTATTCACCGTTTTATATTGTATCGTCTGAGCTGCCCCGAGTCTTTGGAGAGCGGCGGCATACAAATCTAATTAATAATAATAATAATAATAATAATAATAATAATAATAATAATAATAAACAGGTTTGAGAGAATGGCAAGCGTTGGAACAGGCCCTCCTCCATCCCTGGGAAGCGATTCTGCCCTTCTGGGTGCCAGGCGCATCCCAGCCACCACTGTGGGGGTGCAAAAGACTGGTGTTTGGGGTGCCCCCCCCATTCCTGACCCTTCCCTCTTCACCAGAAAGGCTCCATCAATTAATGAGCACATTGCAGGGGGGCTCCGGTGGCCCCCTCCCCTTCGTTTCTGCGCTTTGAAGGCTGCGTCTCCTGGAAGAGAGGTTCGGTCTGAAGCCCAGGGAAGGATGAGGGCCAGGACCCTGTTTTGACACCCTCAGTCTTTGCCCCCCCCCCTCCGTCCACACGCATAAGAGGTTTGGGTGGAAACGTCCGTGTATCTGCACGTGTTTCCTCTCTGCGCATGATTTGTGAGCCTTACGCCCCTTGCGCCTTGTTTCTATCTGGCTCTTTCAATCAATTAACAGATAGGGATCGATGGAGCCCCGTAGTGGAGCCCTTCCGTCACAGGCTTCCCACATCGACCCTTCTCTGCTCTCGGGGGGGGGGGGGGGGCAGGGGGGCAGCATTGAAGCAGTGCAGTTGTTTTGGAGGGGGGGGCTCTTTGTAGCTCTCGGATTTTGTAATTCGGTCTCCCGGCAAGGGAGATGATTCTCTCTCATCTATCTATCTATCTATCTATCTATCTATCTATCTATCTATCTATCTATCTATCTATCTATCTATCTATCTATCTTATCTATCTATATCTCTATCTCCAGTATATCTCTATCTTATCTATCTATCTATATCTCTATCTACAGTATATCTCTATCTATCTATCTATCTTATCTATCTATCTATCATCTATCTTATCTATCTATATCTCTATCTACAGTATATCTCTATCTATCTATCTATCTATCTTATCTATCTATCTATCTATCATCTATCTTATCTATCTATCTATCTATCTATCTATCTATCTATCTATCTATCTATATCTCTATCTACAGTATATCCTATCTATCTATCATCTATCTTATCTATCTATACAGTATCTCTATCTACAGTATATCTCTATCTATCTATCTATCTATCTTATCTATCTATCTATCTATCATCTAACTTATCTATCTATCTATATCTCTACAGTATATCTCTATCTATCTATCTATCTATCTATCTATCTATCATCTATCTATCTATCTATCTATCTATATCTCTATCTACAGTATATCTCTATCTATCTATCTATCTATCTATATCTATATCTACAGTATATCTCTATCTATCTATCTATCTATCTAGCATCTATCTTATCTATCTATCTATATCTCTATCTACAGTATATCTCTATCTATCTATCTATCTTATCTATCTATCTATCATCTATCTTATCTATCTATCTATCTATCTATCTATATCTATATCTACAGTATATCTCTATCTATCTATCATCTATCTTATCTATCTATCTATACAGTATCTCTATCTACAGTATATCTATCTATCTATCTATCTATCTATCTATCTATCTATCTATCTATCTATCTTATCTATCTATCTATATCTCTACAGTATATCTCTATCTATCTATCTATCTATCATCTATCTATCTATCTATCTCTATCTCTATCTACAGTATATCTCTATCTATCTATCTATCTATCTCTACAGTATATCTCTATCTATCTATCTATCTATCTATCTATCTATCATCTATCATCTATCTTATCTATCAATCTATATCTCTATCTACAGTATATCTCTATCTATCTATCATCTATCTTATCTATCTATCTATACAGTATCTCTATCTACAGTATATCTCTATCTATCTATCTATCTATCTATCTTATCTATCTATCTATATCTCTACAGTATATCTCTATCTATCTATCTATCATCTATCTATCTATCTATCTATATCTCTATCTACAGTATATCTCTATCTATCTATCTATCTATCTATCTCTACAGTATATCTCTATCTATCTATCTATCATCTATCATCTATCTTATCTATCAATCTATATCTCTATCTACAGTATATCTCTATCTATCTATCTTATCTATCTATCTATCTATCAAGTATCTTATCTATCTTATCTATCTTATCTATCTATATCTCTATCTACAGTATATCTCTATCTATCTATCTAATCTATCTTTATCTATCTATCATCAGTATCTATTTATCTACCAGTATTGCTTTATCTACTGCTACTGTGGGTGGGGTTTAAATGAGCCCCTATTCCGCCCTCCCCCCAAAAAGAAAGTGGGCTGGAAAGAAATCGCCCTCCGGACAGAGCGAAGGCTGCTTCTCGGGAGACCGGCCAAGACCGGAAGTCAAACTTGACATATCATAGCTGACCCCCCCAGGAGACCCCCACTAGCCCAGTCCAGCCCCAAAGATTCAATTCATATGACTAAAAAGAACTTTAAAAAACTAATACGATTTTAAAACACTCATCGATTTAAAAACATTCACATGTGTTGTTTAAAAAGGAATTGTGAATTAAAATCATAAAAAGCCCCCAGGCGCCGCCCTTCCCATTCATTCAATTCAACAATTCACAACATTGGCCGGAGACAATCTCATGACTCACGGCCCCCTGCCCGCTGGCAGAGGTGGGTGTTCAGAGCGTCACAAAAGACCAGGAGGGAGGGGGTGGTACGTATCTCCGGAGGGAGCTGGTTCCAGAGGGCCAGGGCCGCCACAGAGAAGGCTCTTCCCCTAGACCCTGCCAGGCGACATGGTCTGACCGATGGGACCTGGAGAAGGCTGACCCTGTGGGACCTGACCGGTTGCTGGGGTGAATGAGGCAGAAGAGGGTCCCGAGGGTCATTTGCTGCTCCGTTGCCCTCTGAATTCCCGGCTTCGCCTTCTTCCCGCTGTAGGTGGGCTCTCGGTCAGCCGAGTGTGGGCGGGTGGGTGACGCAGGTGGGTGATTGAAGGAAGCAAATCTTGGCAGCTTCCATGCTGGCCAGGCAGAGCCTGCTCTGCGAAATGGGTCAGGGGGAAGTTTGGGTGGTACGCCGCTAGGGGAAAGCTCTTTGCCTGTGCTGAGTGCTGGAGGGTCTTCTCAGTGCCTCTCCCCCCACCCTCCCCCCAGATCCCATCTAATGCCGAGGCTGAAGGAGTCACGTTCCCACGAGTCCCTGCTCAGCCCTGGTAGCGCCGTGGAAGCTCTGGACCTCAGCATGGAGGAGGAGGTGGTCATTAAGCCCGTGCACAGCAGCATCCTCGGGCAGGACTTCTGCTTCGAGGTGAGGGGGGCAGGCTGTGGAGGGGCAGGGGACGGGGCCAGAGGGGGAGGAGCAGGAGGAGTCCTGGCGGGTGGAAAGCAGAGGGCCGGGCTACCTGTGAATCCTGCTTTGATTTTATGGAGCACTCTGAAGATGAAGGACGAAGCCTCCACAGCCAGAGGCAGGTGGATCCCATTGGCCCAGGCTTCCCCTGAGACCCTCTCCCTCTCCCCCCCTCTCTCGCAGGTGACAACATCGTCTGGGAGCAAATGCTTTTCCTGCCGGTCAGCAGCGGAACGCGACAAATGGATGGAGAATCTGCGGCGCGCCGTGCACCCAAACAAGGTAGCGTTGGGGACGGTCTTTGGCCAGAGGGCCCTTGGTCCTTCTCCCCAATTTCCCCCCCTCCTTTAACGGAGGAGGCCGGCAAAGAGAACGGATCTCGGAGTCTGGTGGAATGAATGCCAGCTCCCCAAACGCTTTGGGAAAGGTTCATGTCTGTTAAATCCAAGAGTCCGTTAAATCCAAGTGTCCGTTAAATACAAAGGTCTGTTAAATCAAATTGGTGTCAATTTAGTCTACCTATATATAATTGATGCAAATGGCAGTATTTGCACAAGTGTCTTCACCCAATTGGGACAGAGTCCATAAGGAATTGGACGGCCCTTAAATCCCCAAAACTGACCATATCTATACTTTATACAGAAAATCTTTGTAAGATGTTCTACTGGTGGCGCTATGTCCCGGCAAGACTTGCAAAAATTTGCAATAATCTAAACCCCACACGGCACCTACTCCCATATGTGGTGGACGTGCCCAGAAGCAGCGAAATTTTGGGCCTCGATTAGAAATCGGTTGAAAGAAATTCTAAATTATGAAGTCGAACTAAAACCGGAAATATACCTCCTGGGCATTATCAGTGGGCATCATAAAAGGGCAGATTTATATTTTATAATCCATGTACTTACACCGGCAAGATTGAGTTGTGCACAAAATTGGAAAAAAGAAAATATAGCAACAGAACAAATGATAATCAGAAAGAGACTAAAATGCGCAAAAGTGAATAAAATGACGGTGGAATTGCAGAATAAACTGGGAAATGGTTATTATACCGTATGGGGAAAATTATACAATTAGATCAGTGTTTCCCAACCTTGGCCACTTGAAGATATCTGGACTTCAACTCCCAGAATTCCCCAGTCCAGATATCTTCAAGTGGCCAAGGTTGGGAAACACTGAATTAGATGGAGAGAAAAACAGAAATTAAAAAAACCAGACAAAATAAAAGAGGACAATGTAATGCAAAATGCACAAGTTTCCGTAAATTGCTTGTATATATTATATGATGTATCTACTTTTTCTATGTGTTTGTTTATGCTTTAGGTTTCAAAAAATCCAATAAAATAATTTTTAATTTTTTTAAAAAAATCCCTAAAATAAATAAAATAAATAAATTTCTCTGATGTATCTGAATATTCAGTAAATTATCCAGAAGTTGTTTTGCTAGGGACATGGATTTAAAAAATGCTCAAATTGTCCTTCACACCTTGTGCATCTCCTTCCCAGGACAACAGCCGGCGAGTGGAGAACATGCTCCAGCTGTGGATTATCGAAGCCAAAGAACTGCCCGCCAAGAAGCGCTACCTGTGCGAACTCTGCCTGGACGAGGCGCTCTATGCCCGCACCACGTGCAAGCTGAAAACGGACAACGTCTTCTGGGGGGAGCACTTTGAGTTCAACAACCTCCCTCCCTTGCGCAGCATTGCCGTCCACCTGTACAAGGAGACGGACAAGAAGAAGAAGAAAGACAAGACCAACTTCATCGGGCTGGTCAGCATCCCGGCCAGCTCCGTCACGGGCCGCCAGTTCGTGGAGAAGTGGTACCCGGTGGCCACGCCCAACCCCAGCAAGGGCAAGTCCGGGGGGCCCATGATCCGCATCAAGTCGCGCTACCAGAGCATGAGTGTGCTCCCCATGGAAACGTACAAGGAGTTTGCCGAGTACGTCACCAACAACTACATGGTCCTCTGCTCCGTGCTGGAGCCGCTGCTCAGCGTCAAGAACAAGGAGGAGATGGCCTCGGCCTTGGTCCACATCCTGCAGAGCACCGGGAAAGCCAAGGTACGGGCGGGAGGACCAGCGCATGTGCCGCGAAAGCAGGCGAACCGGGCCCTGGCCCAGGCGTCAACAAACCATCCCTTCCCCATCACGGCCCCTGAATCCTTTCGACTTCGCGGGGTTGAATTAAAGAGCCGAGTGGCGCAGTGGTTAGAGTGCAGGCTCCTATAGCTAGTTCAGTGGTTCAAATCTCACTATTGGCTCAGGGTTGACTCAGCCTTCCAACCTTCCCAGGGGGGTCAAATGAGGACCCAGATTGTTGGGGGCCATTATGCTGTTTCTGTAAACCGTTTTGCATTGGCATCGCTTAGTCTCAGAAGACCATGGTTTCATGTTCTGGATTCTCCGCTTTCAGGGGGCTGGGAAAGCACTGTGAAGTGGTATATAAGTCTAAAAGCTATTGCTATTCCTTCCTTCCTTCCTTCCTTCCTTCCTTCCTTCCTTCCATCCTTCCTTCCTTCCTTCCTTCCTTCCTTCCATCCTTCCTTCCATCCTTTCGAGGTGGGTCAAATTGTTGTGGTTTATGCTGATTGGGTCAACCGCTTAGGGAGGGCTGTCAAAGCCCTGTGAAGTGGTATATAATGCTATTGCTATAATACTATGAATTGTCACAGAGCTGTTGTACCCGTAAAAGGTGGAGGGGGTGAAGGTCTCGGCAATGCTTGGCAGGTGGGCCGAGTCCCTGTCCCCCACTCCCTTGCGGTGGGCTATCTGGGCTGCTCTTCCTGGGACAGCCTCCCACTCCGAGGAAGGATGTGGCGGCCCATCCTCCCCTGTGGCCTGGGCTGCTGGGAGAGAGAACTCCTTGGGTTTCTTGAGAGCGGCTGGGGGGTTTCTGCTCCTGCCCCCCTGCCCATTCTGCCAGGCATTTGGATGAGGCTGTTATGTTCTCGGGGCCCCTCCCCACAGATTGGCTGCATAGCTAACCCTTACAAGGACAGCCCCCCCCACCTTGTTTACACCTTGGGGAGGGCTGGAGTTTGCTGCCCAGTTGTAAATCTGACCGGCCCAGCGGCTGCCTTCCTTCCTCCCTCCCTTCCTTCTGCTCAGCCCCCTCCTCTCAAAGCGAGTGGGGGGAGAATGGAGGTCATATTTCCTACAAGAGCTGTGAGTCCAGCTAATTATGGCTTCAATCAATTTTACGAGCGCAGTCAAGGTCCTCCTTTCGGGAGTCATCGGAGAGTGGTGGCCAGGGAGTCAGCCCACGTGTGCGTTGTGTGTCCCCCTCCTCAATCTGGTCCCCCAGGAAGCCTCGTTGGGTCCCTCTTGTGGCCCCTTCACCTGGGAGCCCCAACACTGCTGCAGGCATTTGGGCCCAGCTGTGTTTCACAGATGGATGTGAAATGCACACAAAACCTCTGGGTGAAGCTGCTGGTCAGGTAGATTGCCTTGGCATCTGGAGGCTCCAAGTGACCTAGCAGCCCTATTGGAGCCGATGGATTCGGCCAGGGGAAGGCAAAGCTGACTCTTCTGTGGCTTGTGGACTTCAACTCCCAGAATTCCTGCGCCCATCATGTTAGCTCAGGAATTCTGGGAGTTGAAGTCCACATGTCATACAAGAGCCAACTTGGCCTCCCCCTGGATTAGGCTGATGGGCACTGGAGTTCCATGTGGGTCACAAATGTTCCTGGGGGGGGGAACTACCCCTCTGAGTCCTGTCCTGGGGGGTTTAGGCATTGAGGGGAGACGGCAGAGGAACGGGTGGCCTGGTGGGGGGAGCAAGGGCCAACCAGCAGGAACCAGAGAATGGCTTTTGTGGGGGGGGGGGGGGTTGCAAAGCAGCAGCTGCCAGCAACCAGCCATGCGCTCTGCTGCTTTTCAGGGCTCATAACCCCTCTTGGTGCTCAGGGCTCCTTGCTGGTAAAATCTGCCCCGTCTGCAAAGCTCAGAACCCCCAGGAAGAAAGGCTGACACCCCCACCCCGTCCACTCCTCTCCCTGCAGAATTACTGGGAGGGGGCAGGTGAAGGAGAGAGAGAGAGAAGCTCCGGGACGTGGGGGGGCCCTGGACTCAGCTCTTAGAATAATCTCCTTTCCAAGCACACCCTGTCCACCTTCACACACACACACACACACACACACACACAAATACACAAAGGAGGAGGAGGAGGAGGAGGAAGCCAATTTTGACTGCCGATAGTATGATTGGGATTGGATGAGTTCAGGTGAAGGGGTTTAATGTTGGGGATTTGAAGACTTGGGTTTGAGGGTGGGGGCTTATAGCTTATATTGGCAATTTGTATTGATTTTATTCTATAAGCCTCCCTTTGTCCCCTGGAGAAGGAAAATAGATAGATAAATAGATGGATAAATGAGGGGGAGGGTTGGATAGATAGGTGATAGAGATAGATAATAGATAGATAGATAGATAGATAGATAGATAGATAGATAGATAGATAGATAGATAGATAATAGATAGATAGATAGATAGATAGATGATAGATAGATTAGATAGATGATAGATAGATAGATGATAGATAGATAATAGATAGATAGATAGATAGATAGATAGATAGATAGATAGATGATAGATAGATAATAGATAGATAGATAGATGATAGATGATAGATAGATAGATAGATAGATAGATAGATAGATAGATAGATAGATAGATAGATAGATAGACAGATGACAGACAGACAGACAGACAGATGATAGATGGATAGAGAAAGACAGACAGACAGACAGACAAATTTCCTGGCCAAAACTGAACCCCAAATATGTGACAAGCAAGGAGGCCCTGATGCCTCCTTGACAGGGGTGGGGGCTGGGTGGGTGGGTGGTGCTCCCAGTCCATCAGTCCAGCAGCAGAGTGACCCTCGTCCTCCTCCTCTTCCTCCGTCGCAAAGCCAGCAGGAATTGTGTGTCCGAAAGAGAGACAGAGAAGGGAGAAAGGTCCCAGGACTGCAACCAGCCAATGAAACCAGTTTGAAATCCGGGCTGTTTAGAGGCCCTGCAGGCGGGGGGGGGGGAGGGAACGAGGGGGGAGGCGGTGCCCCCTGTGCCTGGCTGTCCCCCTCCCACCCACCAGCTTTGACCCCTTCCCACCTCAATGGATCCTCTCCCCCTCCCAGGACTTCCTGACGGACCTCATGATGTCCGAGGTGGACCGCTGCGGAGAGAACGAGCACTTGATCTTCCGGGAAAACACCCTGGCCACCAAAGCCATCGAGGAATACCTGAAGCTGGTGGGCCAGAAGTACCTGCAGGACGCCTTGGGTAAGGCGGGGGGCTCAGGCCCTGACCCCCCTCTCCCTTCCACCCTCTCAGAGGCCTGAAACAGCTCATTTCCCAAACTCTGGTGGGCCCAGTAGGCCACTTTTTCGCCCTTTCCAGGCTCCGGAGGCAAAAACGCTCCCCCCCACCCCTCTGGAGACTCTCCGGAAGCCGAAAATGCCCTCCTAGAGCGTCCAGGCATCGAAAAACAGCTGGCTAGCATTCACATTGGAGCAGTGGCATAGGTTCACCACACTGCCCTAATTGATCTGCAGCGCCCGTGTGCTGATTTTCGGCTTGAGAGGTTCTGGGAGGGTCTTTTCAGCCTCTGGAGAGCTTCCAGGGTGTGTGGGGGAGCCATTTTCACCCTCCCCAGGATCCAAGAATGCCTCTGGGAGCTGGGGAGGGTGAAAAATGGCCCGACCAGGCCCACCTGAAGTACATGAATGGGGGGAATCGCAGGGTGGCAGGAGGGCATTGAATTGTGGGTGTGGGCAATTGCATGGCGACAATAGCGTGTGCATGATTGCCTTTGACGCTGAGGATCGAAAGGTTCGCCTTCTCTAAGCCGAGGCAGCAAAGCCGGTTTCTGGAGGGATGGGAGCTGGGGGTAGAAAGGGGCAGCAAACCCCCCCCCCCCATGAAATGGAGCCCCTGTGGTTTAGGCACGGGAAAGGGGGGCTTTCGCACGGGGGACCTCTCACCGGAAGGAGCTCTGCAGCATCTTTATGCTGGTTCCCCTCTCTAGATTAGCAGTCATGAGGACCAGGGACTTGATTTGCCCGAGGGTGGAACTTCAGAACTTCCTTTCCTTGTCCACCCCCACCCCCTCCAGAATCTGTATTGGGGGGAGGATCCTCACCGGCTTCCTTTGTTGTGGCTGGCAGGCGAGTTCATCAAGGCGCTGTACGAGTCGGACGAGAACTGCGAGGTGGATCCCAACAAGTGTTCGTCCTCGGACCTCCTGGAGCACCAGAGCAACCTGAAGATGTGTTGTGAACTGGCCTTCTGCAAGATCATCAACTCCTACTGGTAGGTGGGGGGCGCCTGCCAGGGGGGGCTTGGGGGTGGTGGGATGGGGGGCAGATACAGCCGAGGACTCCAGAGAGGTGGGAGGGCAGGCGGGGTCGGTCCAGGCCCCAAGGCTGTGGCTGCAATTCCTTCCTTGCCCAACTGACCAGGAAAATCAGCCGGGGTCCCTCTTGGGCTTCTACTCGCTTCTCTTGGGGACAAACCCCCAGAGCAACGCTGAGACCCAGGAGTGGAGGACCTTGAGGGACCGGGCAGCCTCTGGGGACTTCAATTCCCAGAATTCCCTTGTCCTCCCTCTGGGACAGCCCCTTCTCTCACAAGGCCTCCGCCGCCTCTCTCTCTCTCTCGCCGCAGCGTCTTCCCGCGGGAGTTGAAGGAGGTCTTCGCCTCGTGGCGCCAGGAGTGCAGCAGCCGCGGCCGGCCGGACATCAGCGAGCGCCTGATCAGCGCCTCCCTCTTCCTCCGCTTCCTCTGCCCGGCCATCATGTCGCCCTCCCTCTTCAACCTGCTCCAGGAGTATCCGGATGACCGCACGGCCCGGACGCTGACCCTCATCGCCAAGGTCACCCAAAACCTGGCCAATTTCGCCAAGTAAGGCTCCTCCTCCTCTGGGTGGACTGGCCGGTTTGGAGTGCGGAGGCGTGGGGAGGTCACTGAGAGCCCAGTTTGGCCCCATCAATTTCCTCCTGTGAGATCACAGGGACTAGAAACCTGAAAGCTGTCAAGATTCCCAAGCAGCTGCCTGTGGTCCTCTGTTCCTCCTCTCTTGCAATTCAGGGTCTGGTCTAAAAGGGAAGAGAACTCCCCCCCCCCCCCCAGCCTTCTGCACACACACGCACACACACTTCTCTCTCCCCTCCCCCTCCCCATTATGAATTTTTTAAAGCCTCTGAAAGCGAGAGAATCAGTTGCCGGGCGGAGTGGGGGGGGGGGTGACACAGATCGCAGCTACTTAAGCCCAGAGCTTTGCTGGAGACAATCTCTCCCCTGGCTTTACTGGCCAGTTCTGAGCTGCTTATCCTCAGAAAGGGAGGGAGGGGGAGGGAGGGAGGAAGAGAGAGGGAGGGAGGTGGGGGAGAGAGGGAGAGGGAGAAAGAGGACGTGAGAGAGAGGGAAAGGGGAGAGAGGGAGCGAGAGGGAGGGAAAGAGGGAGAGTGGGTGAGGGGAGGGGTAGAGAGGGAGGGAGGAAGAGAGTTAGAGAGGAAGGGAGGGGGAGAGAGGGGGAGGGAGGGAGGAAAGGAGAGAGATGAAGAGAGGGAGAGGGAGGGGGAAGACAGGGAGAGGAAGGGAGAGAGGGGGCAGGGGAGAGAGGGAGAGGGCGAAAGAGAGGGAGAGGGAGAGAGGAAGGGAGAGGGAGGGAGAGAGGGCGAGGGAGAGCGAGTGGGGGGGAGGGAAAGAGTGAGAGAGAGGGAGATTTATTCACTTCAGTTTGTATGCTTCCCATCCCCCTAAGGACTCATAGACCTTCATGCAACCTCCAAAAATCAGGGCAGGGCACCTTGATGTTCTGCCCGGCTGGGCCCACTCCCTCCCCTCCTTTAGTTTGGTCATTTGTCCTGAGTGGAGAGCCTGCAGCCGCTCCTCCCCACAAGCCTGCCTGGCCCAGGTTCCTCATTGACCCTGCCTCTTCCCCTGCTCCTTAAAGTGCCCCCCTCTCGTTGCCTGTTCTGCCATGTTGGAGATGGGCGTGGTCTTCCTGCCGGGCGTTGGCCGGGTTCCGACCGTCCTCCTCTGATTTGGGCCCACAGGTTTGGGAGCAAGGAAGAGTACATGTACTTCATGAACCAGTTTCTGGAGCACGAGTGGACCAACATGCAGCGCTTTCTCCTGGAGATCTCCAACCCAGAGACCCTTTCCAACACGGCCGGGTTCGAGGGCTACATCGACCTGGGCCGGGAGCTAGCCACCCTCCACTCCCTCCTCTGGGAGGTGGTGGCCCAGCTGGACCAGGTAATGCCCAGAGCTGCCACCCCCTGGAGCGCTTTCGTCCGCAGCACCCCCCATCCAAAGGGCCCCCCCGAAAGGCCCAGCAGAGTTGCCTCCGACTGCTCCCCTGTGCTGGAGCGGGAGGCTTTTCCAGAAACGGACCCCCATCTTCCTGCCTTGCAGAACTTGGCCACCAAGCTGGGGCCCTTGTCCCGCCTCCTCAGGGACGTCAACGCGGCTCTGAGCAACCCGTCCTGCGTGCAGGTCTCGGTTCTGGGCGACCCAGCCGCCTCCACCCCAAGCGCCGGCAACGGCATCTCCGTGGGGCTCCAGAAGATGGTCCTGGAGAGCGACCTGTCTGGGTAAGAGCGGGCAGGTGGCTTTGGCTGTGGGAGGGGGGGCAGGGAGGCAGTTCTGGGCCCGGTGAGACCCCCGTGCGCTTTGGGGACCCGAAAGTGGAAGGGGCTGAGGTCAACAGGTGGGGGGAAGGAGGCTGCGTGGATGTGGGGGGGACGAAGATCAGTTGCCCAGGCCAAACACACCCACAGCTGTCCAGGACAGATGCCTTAACCATGCCCCACAGGACAGGGAAGAGTGGCGGGTGAGGGTCCCTGAGGTTGCAAAGCTCTTGGGGGGGGGGAGTTTCCTGGCAGCAGCATGTTCTTCACCTGAGCAGGGCGGATGTGATGCGCTTGCTTGCTTGCTGTCCTGTGCGCAGTGCATTTCTCTCTCTCTCTCTCTCTGTGTCTCGCTGCCGTTTCTCCTTCTTCGTCATCATCGTTGTCTTTGTCGCCTTTGTCGTTGTCTTCTTCTCTTCCTCCTCCTCCTTCCTCTTCTCCTTATGCATTTTTATTTCCCCCACAGTCTGATAGATTTCACACGGTTACCGTCTCCAACCCCTGAAAACAAGGACTTGTTTTTTGTCACAAGGTCTGTGGGGGCTCAGCCGTCGCCCGCCCGGAGCTCCAGCTACTCGGAGGCCAATGAGCCCGATGTCCAGATGGCCAATGGCAGCAAGAGCCTCTCCATGGTGGACTTGCAGGACAACCGCCTCTTGGACGGCGGGGGAGGCGGGATGGGGGCTGCCGAAGCGCTCCCCGAGAGCCACCCCTCCGCCGGGCAGGCCTGGGCCACGCGGACTCAACAGAGCGGCGCAACGGGCACTGCCACCGTGCGCCGCTCCGCCCAGACGCCCACCACCCCCAACGCCGAGAACGCCCCCAGCCGGCCACAGCTGCTGGCCCCCCTCTCCTTCCAGAACCCCGTCTACCAGATGGCGGCCGGCTTGCCGCTCTCCCCCCGGGGACTGGCCGACTCGGGCTCCGAGGGCCACAGCTCGCTCAGCTCCCACAGCAACAGCGAAGATTTGGCAGCGGCCACCAAGCACGTCTTCGGCAACCCCAGCGTCCCGGAGGATTTTGCCCGGCGTGCCGGAGAGCTGGCCCGACGGCAGCTCTCGGTTGCCGAGAAGGGCGGGCAGCCGACCATGCCCCGGCAGAACAGTGGCGGCCCCCAGCGACGGATAGACCAGCCCCCTCCCCCTCCTCCTCCCCCGCCCATCACTCGGGGCAGGACCCCTCCCTCCTTGCTTAGCACCTTGCAGTACTCCCGGCCGGCCAGCGGGGGCCTGCTTTCCTCCTCGCCCGACTGGCCGGGCACCGGCGCCCGCCTCCGCCAGCAGTCGTCCTCTTCCAAGGGAGACAGCCCAGAAATGAAACAGCGCACCATGCACAAGCAGGTGAGTGGGGCAGCCCGTGGACCGTGGGGAGGCGGGCGGGTCCATCAGTCCCACACAGGATGCGCACTGGCTTCTATCCCCCCATCTCCTGGGTCTCTTCTGCCCACTTGGAAGGAGCCATGTCTGTCACCAGCCCTGGGACCCCAGTGGGGGGAGCTGAGCTGCCCCCTCCCCCCCCGGTGCTCCGAAGCACCTCTGCCCTTTCTCATCAGTTCATGCCGTAAATCTTGGAGCCCCGTTGATCTCTGCGTGACACTCAATGAAGGGCCATGCTGCCCCTTGAAAATATGTCTCAGCTTTTGGGCCCTCAAGTTGGCTGCTCCGTGGACTGGTGTCTTCCCCAGGCTGATGTCCCACTGCCGTTTCTACCCCTTGCAACTTGCATGTCTTCTCGGGGCCCTTGGCTTCACCTCCAAGAAAGCCGACCCCTTAATTGTCCACATGTCAAAAGCCCCCACCCCAGAACATCCGAAGGGGGCCTGCGCTTCAGCTAAAGCCTCTGGAGTTATGTGAGATGCCCATCTGTCAAACCCCCCCATCCCTGGCAGCTTCCAGGAATGCCAACGTCCATGGCCCAGGAGCACCCCGGAACCCACATTCGGCCATCCCCCAGAGCAGGGGTCTCCAACCTTAGCAAGCTTAAGACTCATGGACTTCAACTCCCGGAATTCCTCAGCCAGCACTGAGTCGAAGTCCACCAGTCTTAAGGTTGCCAAGGTTGGAGACGCCATTGTCCAGCTCTCCGATCCACCAGGGGGGTCGTGTTCCGCCTCGTGCCCCCTTTTCGCCACGCTTTGCCTTCATTGCAGGCCCCTTCTCCGGTGAACCCCAATGCGCTGGACCGCACGGCCGCCTGGCTCTTGAACATGAATGTGCAGTTTCTAGAAGAAGAAAGCGCCGAGCCGGAATGCAAGCTCAGGAGTAAAGATGAGCTCAGCCAAGAGGAAAAGGTAAATGGGGGCCACCACCAGCACGGTTTTTTCCTTCAGAGTTCCTGGAGAAAAACGCTCGGTCCCAATTTGGCCCTGAACTAGCTGTGGGAGGGGAGAGAAACACCCCCCTTGGACTTCCTCCATCCCCTCCCCACTTTCTTTGCCCCTTCTGCGCTTCCCTCTCACCTGCCCTGCTCACCCCACCTCTCCTGCGGGGGCCCCACCAAGCCTGGAAGGAGAGGAGAATCTTTGTAGCCCAGGAGTGAAGGCGTGGGCGCTCTCTCAGCCTGGCAGTTTCACTTGAGACGTTTCATGACCCAACTAGGAAACATTATCAGTGCTAGAAGGTGTTGTGAGGGCTCCTTGTCCACCTCAGATTCTGAGGATGAGCCAGGCCTCTCTGGAGACCCTGGGCCCGGGGGGGGGGGTGTTGCCAGCTGATGCAAAGAGCGAGAGTGAGGGAGAAAGTGATCTGAGTGACCTTGAGGAACCTCTAGAGGGGGCTGATATGACAATGGGGGAGTGGTCCCAGTCCGAGGATGAGGAAGACATTAGAGTGGAAAGTCAGTGGATAGACCCTCACTATAGGAGGTTGCTGAAAAGGCGAGAGGAATTGCATAGTAAAATCTATTAGCTTACAGCCTTTGCCTCTTTGGGGTGTGATGTCACTTCCAGGAAATATAAAAGCAAAGGATTTTGGGAAATTGGGTGTGGGGTTTCAACACCGTTCAATGGAAGAGATTTTAGAGGCTTCAAAACCAGCATTTCTGCCTCAGTAAAAGACATTCTCTGCAGGATGATTTTGGCCCGGTACTTCGGTGAGCTGATTTATATTCTTGAGTGAGAAATGAACTTTGTTATCTAAGGAGTGCCGAGTTCGGCACCTTCCCCAGACTTCATTCCAGAGAGAGAAATAACTCCCTTTTTCCTTGCCATTTAAATCTGCTTTTCCCTGTGTGTTGTGCTTTTATCAAGAAAGAGTGTGGTCTTTACCACGAAATAAGGGACTTTTGAGTCAGGGGTTTCGCTCCGGGGGCCGTGCACAGAACAGAAGGGAGTTGGGGGCAGGGGGAAGGAGGATCGCCATGGGGTCCTTGATGCTCCCTTGAGTTTGGTGGACGACTTGCAGGTGTTTCATGAGCCAACTGGGGAACATCACCAGTGCTAGACTGGGAGTTCTTGCGTTCCCTTCTCGCTGTGATGGTAGGAAAGATTTTCCTGCTGGATTTCGAAGAGGGGCAACGGGGGAACCACGGGGAGGCTGCTCTGGCACAGCTGGCCTAGCTCTGCCTCTCCTCCCTTCCCCCTCTGCCCCCTCCCCAGTACCAGCAAGACGTGGCGGTACTGCAGGACAAGCTGCGCCAGTCTGCCAAGAAGCTGGAGGAGTACGAGCTGCGCTTCCGGTGCCAGGAGGAGGGGACGCAGAAGCTGGGGCTGGAGTACCAAGCCCGGCTGGAGGAGGGCGAGGAACGGCTGCGGCGGCAGCAAGAAGACAAGGAGATACAGATGAAGGGGATCATCAGCAGGTAAGTGGGTGCAGGATGTGGGGGGGCAGACATCCTTGCTCTGTGCCCCCCCCACAAAGTCACAAGGGGTTCCTCCAGAGGGCTCCATTCCAACCAGACCAGACCAGGCGGCTCTGGCCCTTAGACATGGGTGGGCAGCCAGAATGTCTTTACCGAAAGGAGGGGGGCCAAAAATAAAGGGTGGGGGTGGACGAAGGGGGAGAAAGGCTGTTCCATTGAGAGGGGACCCCCTTTCCTACTCGCAGGCTGATGTCGGTGGAGGAGGAGCTCAAGAAGGATCACGCGGAAATGCAGGCGGCTGTGGACTCCAAGCAGAAGATCATTGATGCGCAGGTGAGGGAGGAGGGGGCTCTCTCCGAGCGGCATGTTGGGGGGGGGGCAGGGTGTGTGTGAAATGCAGAGCACCAAAAGCAGACTTGGAATTACTAGTTGTCTTTTTTGCCTCTTGGCGAGAGACCGGAATCTTGCCAGAGTAAAGCACACATCTGCATAACGGTTCAATGTTATCCTGAGAAGCCTCTTGGCACCTTGGGAAAGACACAGACACACAGACTCACAACTCCCCCCCCCCTTACTCCCCCCCTTCAGGAAGACGGTCTGACCAAGGAGCTGCCTGGCATCTTGTTCTGCCCGTTGCTGAGAGGACTGTGCCACCTGAGCAGCTCCAGGGATCAGCCCCGCGCCACCTCGTCTCTCCCAGGCGGCCCTTCCCGGCAGCCCCGGCCCATTAGAGGCAATCAGAGACGCTGCTGGCCTCAGCAAGACACACGCACATACACACACACACCACCTCGTCCATTAATTAGCCCACCGGCTGGATCGATTGAGGGTTGAGAAGCCGAGGCAGCCAGGAGATCTTCATCAGCCGCCCGAGGCGAGGCGGGAGGACAGGCGCCTTCCCGGGGGATCCTGCCTCTCAAAACAATGCCAGGCACGAGATAGAAGCTGCTTCCGTGCAGATCAATAACCCAGGCGCCTCCTTGGGAAGCAGAGAAGGAAGGAAATTGCCCCCGATTCAAAAAAAAAAAGGGGTTGGTCTCCCCATTGCCTCTCTGCCTCCCCTCTTCTCTACCTTGGTGACTACGAGAAAGACAGACGTCCAGAATATGGACAGACGGCTGGACTACAGCTCCCAGAATCCCCGAAGTAGCGCACTGGAATTCTGGGAGTTGAAGTCCGACAGTCATGGGGTTCACTTACCCTTGCTGCCCAGTTTGGAGATGCCCGTGAGCAGATTGTCCGTGAACTGGTAGCAACCCCGCACTGGAGTCCAGCCGCCTTGAAGTCACCACAGTTGGGAGAAAGTGTCCCAGACCGATCGTGTGGTTGTCAAGGCTCTGAACATGAAATCGCCCCCTACCCCAGGGAACAAAGCCGCTTTTATTATTTACTTTTTAAAAACATTATTTTTATTAGTTTCTTTATTTTTAAATATTTTACATCTTGATATCAGGTAAGTCGAGATCCTTATACACTGCTCAAAAAAATAAAGGGAACCCTTAAACAACATAACATAACTCCCAAGTAAATCAAACATCTGTGAAATCAAACTGTCCACTTAGGAAGCAACACTGATGGACAGTACATTTCACAGGCTGTTGTGCACATTCAACTTTGTACAGAACAAAGGATTCAATGAGAACAATACAGATCGAGGAAGGGTTCTTTGAGGGCTCCTTTTGAGCAGTGTATTTACATTCCTCTTGATATAAGTAGATTATATATTTATACATGTATACACAATCATTTATATATTTTGTCTATCATCCATTTTTACTGCTTTGAATTTCTTTTTTGTGTCCATTTCTACAAGGTGGTGTAGTAATCCGAGTCTTTTTTATCCTTTAGTTCCACCGTTAGTTGGTCCATTTCTGCACCTTCATATATTTTCTTTTAGCCAGGGGAAATCTTTCCGAAGTAGTGGGGGCGGCTTCTTGCGTGCACTGACCCTCTGTGTCCCCTTTTGCCCCCCCCCCCAGGAGAAACGCATCGCTTCCTTGGATGCGGCCAACGCCCGGCTCATGAGCGCCCTCACACAGCTGAAAGAGAGGTACAGCACGCAAACTCGCAACGGGATCTCCCCCACCAACCCGACTAAATTGCAGATCACCGAGAGCGGTGAATTCCGGAACAGCAGCAGCTGTTAACCCAGGGACCGGCTGCGCGGGCGCGAGAGAGAGCGGGAGGAGCACCAAGTCAAGCGCCCAGGAGGGGTGAGCTACCTGGCACGCCCCTGGCCCACCTCCTCCGGCGGGCAAAGCCAAGTGGATCCCGAGCCCTCCTCACCAGCGGCCCACGGATGGCGCGGATTTGCACAGAGGCCTCCAGCCGCGCAGGGACGGAGCCAGTTGTCCAAAGAAGATGCTTCGGCAGCGGGTCACTTCCAGGAATGCCTAGAGACTTCTGATGCGCCCAGTGAGCTCTTGGCACAGCGAGCTCTCCCGGCACTGCCACCACACTGGAATTTGCCTGCCAGGTGCCGCCACGTCCCTCCGAGTGCTTGTTCGGTGCCAGGAGCCTTGTCCCCCTTCGTCCACGGGGCATGGCACCTCCTCCCAGCCCCAGCAGACCTCATCGGGGAACGGAGGAGGAACCGGGGCAGCCCAGGGGCTCCATCGTGGGCAGGCGGAGTCTCTGCGGAGGTATTAGATCCCTGAAGAAGGACCGCTAGCCAGAAAACCTCAACCCCAGCCGGAAAGTTCAGACTGGGCTTAAAGATGTTCCTCTCTCTCTCGGTTTTTAAGCTTGCAAGAGTTAATTTGGGGGTCAGATCCCCTCTTCCGGCACTTGCCCCCCCACTCCAAGCATTCCTGCCCCCCAGGGCTGGACACAAAGGCCACAAGTAAAGGGGCAGAAGGCAGCGTCAGTTGGAGGTGGACGATCTTGCCTCTCAGGACAGGTTCCGCACGGCGCCTTCTGCAAATGCAACATGTTATTCAGTGGGCAGAAGGCCTGTCTTGGTCACCTTTAAGCTGGTGAGACCCCAAAAAAGTTTGAAAAGTAGGTGAAAGCTGCAGAAGACCCCTCCTCTTTGCCCAGCTCTACCGAAGCAGCACAAGCGAGAACTTACCTGATGGGGTCCTGGGGCATTTCGGGAGTCCTGCATCGGATGGTCGTGGCCATTGTGACTGGTTGCTTTGCTGTGCCAAATGACAACAGTGAAGGAGAAGAAGAAAAGCTTCCCGCTGCTACAAAACGAAACTGTTAAAGCCCAAGAAACAAATCCACACCCGGGCACGGTGCAATATTGTGTCGGGAGATACCAAGGCAGCCGGATCCCTGGCGATGTTTGCAAAAGGGGGAAGCCAACCGCTTGGCCAGCCTGGGCCTCTGGGGAGGGGCGTTGGGGTAACACCCCCCCCTGTTAATTCTATCACTGCCGTCCCACTTTCTAGAAAGCTGCTGGCAAAGGGGGCGGGGGGGTTTCCGCTTGGTGGGGCCTCTTGTGTCCCGAGAGGGATCCAACTGGCCAGGGAGGGTCTGCCCTGCTTAGCTGCTCTTTCCACCAGCAACGTGCATGGCCAGTCCCTGCATGATGGCCACCAGAGGAGGAGGAGGAACAGCAGCCTCCCTCGCGTACGAAGGCCCGTAACCCCCTCTCTTTTTTCTTCCACAGTCTGCGTTAGGAATAAAACGGCCCAAAGCCCAAAGCAGGCCTTTCTGGAGTCCTCTTCTCTTCCCGGGGGGTGTGGGTGCTGCCTGGCAGAGCTCGCCACCTCAACGAGGCTGTAAACCAAGCAAGGAGGCGCCTCCCCCCGCCGCGCCCTCCACTAGCCGGAGCCGCTGGGCAGCCCTAGCCAGGCTGAATGGGCCTGCCGCGGTCCGTGTGGGGAGACGGGGGTGCGCAAGGTGTGTAGGAGGCAGGAAGGCGAAAGAAGCCGGCCGGACGTTGAATCCCTCTCGCTCCAAACACTTCTCCATTGTCGCACGGCTGCGTGCAAACGCTGGTCCCCGGGTCCTGGAGTTTAATACTGAGAACAGCCCCACACACCCCTGGTGACCCCACCTGGGCCTGAACATTTGCAGACAATCACGTGGCTTTTCTGCACCTGCTTTCTCTCTCTCTCTCTCTCTCTCTCTCTCTGTCTCTGGGACGAAGGAACCAATGCATCAAGACCACTGGACACCTCCAGACAGTTGTTTCTTGCCCCCCGGTTCCCCAGGTGGCCACTTGCAAGGTGGGGGCCCATGGCCAAGAAGGGAGCATGCAAAACGAAGCACAGATTTCCGTGAGCAGGAGTGGCCAGACAGCAGGGAACCGGGCACCTTTCTTTGCCTACCTCTCCCGTGGGGGGTGGATGGTCTTGAAGGGTCTTGCCACGCCAGAGCCAGAGCTGCGGAGTCAAGCCAGCCTTCTCTCCGAGTGGGGCCCTTGTCCAAAGCCCTTCCCTGCCAGCCCTACCTAGGGGCGCTGGGAACGTTTGCCAAAGGCACCAAGGGCCTGAGATGCCAGGAGGGACCCTCTGGTCACTCGACCCCTTCCTCACCCCTGGAGGCTGGGCGGAGGGGGAGGCACCCCAGCTCTCTTCCCCCAATGGAGGGGAACGGAGCGACCCCCTCGGCCCTTTCGTTCTGGGCGCTGGGTGGGTGCGAACCCCCTTTCCCTCCGCGCTTGAACTTTCTGCCCTACGGACTTGTTCGATCTATAAGGTTTTCCTCTTTTTTTCTACGACTGATCCTTCTATAATAATACACTGATCTTTAGAAAAGCTGTACAGGTTTGTTTAAAATGGAGAAAGATGTTTTCGACTATAATGTGCCATTTTTTAATTTTTGATTTCTTTCGCCTGACGATACAAAAATGTGGCTGCTTTGGATGTAGGGGAGCTGGCCTCAGTGTTGCAGCCACGCTGTCTTGAGGGTGGGGGTTTCTCCCTTTAAAAACCCAAACATGGGTTCGGTGGTCCAGTCCCTTCTGCTCGTCCTGCTTCAGGGGTCCTACTAAATTCTGGAAGGAGAAAATGTGGGTGCCCAAAGACAAAGGTGTTTCCCCCCCAGTGCAGGATTCATTCCGGATTTGACCCCTGGGCTAAGGCAGCTCAGTGGGAACAGCGCTCAGGGCAGAACTGAAGACCATATAAAACCCCACAACCAGGGGGGCTGGGTTGATCCCCAAAGGAAGGCCTGGTTCTCTGGATGAGACCCGATGGGTAAAAAGCCCCACTGAATCGCTCTTGAGTAAGTGGGCGCCTCTCCTTTGGTGCCAATCCAAGAGTTCGGGTCAAGGACGAAAAGTGCCAAGGCTTAGTTGAACCCTTAGCCAGGCAGTCTTGACCTGATCTAACTGGGGGGGGAGGCATCACAGCCCCCGTTGGGGTTAGGGGCGACAAGCCACAGAGACCGACCCAAAGAGGTATTTTCACACAATGGTTGCTGCTTTCCCACCGTCACGTGATCAAAATTGATAGACTCGGCAACTGACAAGTACAGTGGTACCTCTACCTACAAACGCCTCTACTTATGAACTTTTCTAGATAAGAACCGGATGTTCAAGATTTTTTTTGCCTGTTCTCAAGAACCATTTTCCACTTACGAACCCGAGCCTCCGAAACTGTAACTGGAAAAGGCAGGGAGAAGCCTCCTTGGGGCCTCTCTAGGAATCTCCTGGGAGGAAACAGGGCCAGAAAAGGCAGGGAGAAGCCTCCTTGGGGCCTCTCTAGGAATCTCCTGGGAGGAAGCAGGGCCTCCACCCTCCCTGTGGTTTCCCCAGTCGCATGCATTATTTGCTTTTACATCGATTCCTATGGGAAAAATTGCTTCTTATAAACTTTTCTACTTAAGAACCTGGTCACGGAACGAATGAAGTTGGTAAGTAGAGGCACCACTGAATGACTGTTGCCGTGTGTTGGGGTCACATGATACCCTGGAGGGATTTGGCTTGGCAGTTGGTAATAGATTTTCTCATCCGGCCCTCACTCTGCGCCCCTTGTGCCATTCTAGGCCCTCGGGGTTTGTGTGGCTTTGGCACTTGAGGGAGAGCCAGGGATCGGGCCCCTGTCTGGGAGATAGAGAAAAGGCTCCACGAAACCCCCCGAGGTGGGTGGGCGGGGGGTCTATTGGGGAAGGACAATGGGTTTTTTCCAACCAAATGGAACTCCCTGAAGTTGCTTTGTGGTTCAGCATCCACTATGTGAAAGGGGGGGGGAAAAGGGTCTCCATGTGGCCTCCTTTCCTTCCCCTCCCTGGACAGCAGCACTGTGTCTTCAGATATACCTCTCTGGCGCCCACCAGCGTCCTGGGCCCCTCTTGCTCCCTCTTCAAACCAGTCTCCGTGTTTTATAGCCTCTTCTAAAAAAAGAAACCAAGCAAAAAAAAAATGACAATAATAAAATAATTTTTGTAAGTATGTTTAATAAAAATAATGATGAATAATGATGATAATAATAATAATAATACGAAGCTGAGCGGCAGGACTTGCTGAGTCGTTCCCTTCAGTTTTGCTGTCGAATAATGTACAGAGAACGTAGATTGTGTCCAGAGCAAAGAACCATGACTCGTGTGTGCCATTTATGTACATTTGCAATTAGAAAAAAAATATTAAAGATTTATTTAGCTATTTTATTCCAGCTTTCTTCCCATGGTGGGATGCCTTCTGTTTGCTTGAGAAGTTCTTTCTCTCTGTGGGGTGTAGGTGGGTTGGAGGGACGGTGCAGAAGTTGGTTTGGGGTCAGCTGCACCCCCAAATTCTGCAGACGGAAGACTCACCCACACAATTTAGCCAAGGAATTGTGGGGGCACAGAAAGAGAGAAAAGGAGAGATGGACTCTGGGGGTTTGATGACACTCTCCATCCTATCTGCTCCTTGGAACTCATGGCTGTTTCATGCCAGGCCAGGACTTTGAGGTTTCTCTGTTTAAAATCTCCCCGTCTCTTCCCCCGTTTTTCACTCAACGTGTTCGGAAGGTGCAACGTTCAGGTTCTGGTCCTGGCTTCTTGCCACTTGCGCATCACCTGCAATCCTTCACTCCATTTTCCTTGTCAAAACCCAATTACCTCCGTCTCGGTTACATCAATTTTCAGGCCCAGGCCCCTCGCTGCTTCATACAAGCTAACAGGGGCTGAAAATCACTTGGGGGGGGGGGGTTCAGCTGTGTGGCGGCAACATCTGCATTTAAATGCACAGCCAGCCACCACAAGCATTCCTTGGGTGTTTCTCTCTAAATTTAGCAGCCAACAGAACCTCACACTCGTAGTCGCCTCCTTCACTGCTCTTCACTCAATTGGGCTCCACACTTCTCCTCTTTTTTGCTCAGTGCTCTCTGCATTCAGCAACTCACCTTCAACTCCATCCTTGCCGTAATAACTTACCAGAATGCAATCCTGTTTACTTTCACCTTTCTACATAGAAACACAGAAGATTGACAGCAGAAAGAGGCCTCCTGGTCCATCTAGTCTGCCCTTATGCTATTTCCTGTACTTTATCTTAGGATGGATCTGTGTTTATCCCAGGCAGGTTTAAATTCTGTTACTGTGGATTTACCAACCACGTCTGCTGGAAGTTTGTTCCAAGCATCTATGACTCTTTCAATCAAATAATATTTTCTCACGTTGCTTCTGATCTTTCCCCCAACTAACCTCAGATTGTGCCCCCTTGTTCTTGGGCTCACTTTCCTATTAAAAACACTTAAACCCTCCTGAACCTTATTGAACCTTGAACATATTTAAATGTTTCAATCACGTCCCCCCTTTCCCTTCTGTCCTCCAGACTAGACAGATGGAGTTCATGGAGTCTTTCCTTTGATGCTTAAGACCTTCCATCATTTTTGTCGCCTGTCTTTGGACCCGTTCAATTTGATCCATCTCTTTTTGTAGGTGAGGTCTCCAGAACTGGACACAGTATTATTCCAAACGGGGTCTCACCAGTGCTCTATACTGCGGGATCATAATCTCCCTCTTCCTGCTTGTGATACCTCTAGCTATGCAGCCAAGCATTCCACTCACTTTCCCTACTGCCTCGCTTTTTTCTTTTTCTTTTTTCTTTGCAAACCACAAATGTACAACGCAGGGTCACATTCTTCCCCTTCTTCTTAATGACAGGATGGAGCAGTCCACATCCACCCCGCCTGGCACGAAGCTGCCTTGCTCCTCTAAAGGTTTGGGAAAAAACCCTCACGCTTCCCTGCTTGTTTCCAGACATGCTTAACAAATTAATGGACCTGTAGGTATTGCTCACTTCTCCTTCGCACAGGAAACAATAAAGAGCAGTCTTCCAATTGTTGGTTTCTCACAACCGCTTAAATAAATTGCAGGGCCACCTGCAGGCATACACAACATCTCCTGCGATGAACGTTTCTGCAGTTGTTGTAGCATCTACTCCGACACTCTTGCCATTTTTCAACAGTCTCTCTGTGTCTTAAACCTTTTAGGGTTTTTTCCCCTCCCTTGGACAGAAGTGTATTTCTGCTCCTCTCTTCAACATGTCTCCATCGATCACAGCTTTCCTCCTTTCATTCCTCAAAACACTCAGCCGTGTTCACTTGCAGTCGTGGGTGAGAAAGCCTTCACTCGCCCATTCAAGCCTTCACTCGCCCATTCAGGACTTCCAAATCTTTACCTTGGTGACAACTTACCCAGGGGAAGCAGCAAACTGGAAGCAGCAAACTCAGAACTCCAAATACAAGCAAATACAAACTCCAACTACAAGCTGAATAAACAAGACCTTACAGAGAACCCTCACTCCGTAAAAGACCTTGGAAGACTCCTCTCCAATGACCTCAGTGCCCAAGGCCCCTGCAACAACATCGCCAAAAGGGCTTCAAGAGTTATTAACCTAATCTTACATAGCATCTGCTTCGGTAATCTCACACTGCTAACCAGAGCATACCAAACTTTCGCCAGACCAATCCTTGAATACATCTGTCTGGAACCCACACCGCATATCGGACATAAACACTCTAGAAAATGTCCAGAGATACTTTATTACAAGAGCCTTCCACTCCTCCACTCACAACAGAAGACCTTACGCCAATGTTTCCCAACCTTGGCAACTTGAAGATATTTGGACTTCAACTCCCAGAATTCCCCAGCCAGCATGCCAGTTGAATTAATGATATCTTCAAGTTGCCAAGGTTGGGAAACACTGCCTTACGCAACTAGACTCACAGTCCTAGGTTTAGAAAGCTTAGAACTACGTCGCCTTAAACACGACCTAAGCATAGCCCATAAAATCATCTGCTACAATGTCCTTCCCATCGACAACTACTTCAGCTTCAACCACAACAACACACGAGCACACAACAGATACAAACTTAAAGTAAACCGCTCCAAACTTGACTGCAGGAAATACGACTTTAGTAACTGAGTAGTTGATGCCTGGAACTCACTACCTGACTCTGTAGTTTCCTCACCCAACCCCCAAACCTTTATCCTTTTAGACTGTCCACTGTTGACCTCTCCCGATTCCTAAGAGGTCAATAAGGGTTGTGCATAAGTGCACCAGTGTGCCTTCCGTCCCCTGTCCCAATGTTTCTTTTTATTTTTTACTAGTATCATGTATATGAATATTATTATATCTTTGTATACCACCAACACGTACATGACAAGACAAACAAACAAATAAAATAAAGAGGTTGTTGGTGCATCTTCGGAGAGGGGCGGCATACAAATCTAAGTAATAAATAAAATAAATAAATCACATACAGGCGCACACGAATACACCGTGAAATAACTTATACACACCAAAAGGCACCTGGCCTAAACGATGCCAACCGCCCTCATCCCAGCCTTGGCCTCCCTTCTAGACAGACGGCAAGGTTGTGGTTTCTGGGGGATCCCCTCTTTGCCAGCCAGCACAGGCAGACCCCCAATCTACGGCCAGCCCCAGAAGGCCTTTGCCAGCCATGCCCAGAGTTTGGACATATGGTGCTAATGGGCTCCTGCCCGGCCTTCTGGTTTCCGGAGATCTCTGCATCTTCCTCCTGGCACCCTTCAATAGGGGCTAATGATTGTGCCGCCATTGAGGCCCAGGTGCTAATTCTCCCTTCTGGCCTTTCTCAGGCCTGGTCCAAGGGCTGCAGTTGCCCTTCCAGAAGGGGCGAGAGGGAAGGAGGGAGGCTCAGCTTCTGCCCAAGGAGAGGGACACACTTGGAATCCGGCATCCGGTTTTGGTTGCCACGATGCAAAAATAATGTTAAGACTCTAGAAAAAGTGCAGAGAAGAGCGACAAAGATGTTTAAGGGACCAGAGACTAAAACAAAGGAAGATCGGTTGCAGGAACTGGGTAAATATCTAGTTTAATGAAAAGAAGGATGAGGGGAGACATGAGAGCAGCCTTCCAGTATCTCAGGGGTTATTGCCCCAAAGAAGAGGGAGTCAAGCTATTCTCCAAAGCACCTGAGGGCAGAACAAGAAGCAATGGGTGGAAACTAAACAAGGAGAGAAGCAACTTAGAACTAAGGAGAAATTTCCTGACAGTCAGAACAATTAATCCGTGGAAGAGAAGTTGCCTCCAGATGTTGTGAAGGCTCCAACACTGGATGTTTTAAAGAAGATGTTGGATAACCATCTGTCTGAAGTGGTGTAGGGTCTCCTGCCTAAGCAGGGGGTTGGACTAGAAGACCTCCGAGGTCCCTTACAGCTCTGTTGTTGTTGTTATTGGATGGGGAGGAGTGGGGGGGCCAGAGGGGGATTCCTCACATCGCACTTGTGCAGAGCGCACTTCCCACGCGATGCAAACACGTAGGAAGCCACAGCGCTCTTGACAATCCCTTTGCTCTTTTCCGTGCTGCACAAACCCCTTGTGGGTGTCGGTTCCCCTGCCCACTGTGGAAGGGAGGCAGCTGAGCCAGACAACGGAGGGGATTCTGGCCGAGGGAGCAGCCACGGATGGCCCAGCCCCAGAGCCGAGACCCCCACTGCCTCCCTCCTGCTCCCGGGGGGGGGGGCTCCTCTCTCTTCCTCAGCCGAGACAAAACGAGGCCTGCGGAGGTGGCAATTAGCTACCTGATCTAATTACGGTAATTGCAGCCGCAGCCACCACTGGTTAATTCTTTGCCTGCCGCACTTCCTTCCCCAGGGAGGGTCTCCCCTTCCAGAGACGGTGGGGAGCAGCAGCCCTGACAGGCAGAAACCCAACAGGGGAAGCAAGGGGATAAACCGGGAAGAGGGGTCAAAGCAATGGACTTTTTCAGCAAAGCCTTTGATACGGTTCCACATAAAGAGCTGATAGATAAGTGAGTGAAGATTGGACTTAATCCCTGGATAGTTCAGTGGATTTGCAGCTGGCTGAAGCGTAGACATCAGAGAGTTATTGTTAATGGCGAGTATTCTGAGCAGAGACAGGTTGCAAGCGGTGTGCCACAAGGGTCTGTTCTGGGTCCTATTCTTTTTAATATGTTTGTGAGTGACATAGGGGAAGGTTTGGTAGGGAATGTTTGCCTATTTGCCGATGACTCTAAAGTGTGCAATAGGGTTGATATTCCTGGAGGCATCTGTAATATGGCAAATGATTTAGCATTACTAGAGAAGTGGTCAAAGCAATGGAAACTGCAGTTTAATGCTTCCAAATGTAAAATAATGCACTTGGGGGAAAGGAATCCTCAATCTGACTATTGTATTGGCAGTTTTGTGTTAGCAAAAACTTCAGAAGGATTTAGGGGTGGTGATTTCTGACAGTCTCCAAATAGATGACCAGTGTGATCAGGCGTTAGGGAAAGTGAGTAGGATGCTTGGCTGCATAGCTAGAGGTATCACAAGCAGGAAGAGGGAGATTATGACCCCGCTGTATAGAGCGCTGGAGGGAAGTGTTTTTAATAGGAAAGTGAACTCAAGAACAAGGGGCCACAATCTGAGGTTAGTTGGGGGAAATATCAGAAGCAACGGGAGAAAATATTATTTGACTGAAAGAGGAGTAGATGCTTGGAACAAACTCCCAGCAAACGTGGTTGGTAAATCCACAGGAACTGAATTGAAAAATGCCTGGGATAAACATAGATCCATCGTAAGATAAAATACAGGAAAGAGTCTAAGGGCAGACTGGATGGACCAGGAGGCCTTTTTCTGCCCTCAATCTTGTGTTTCTATGAATAAGGAAAGAAAGAAGGAAGGAAAGAAAGAAAGAGAAGGAAGGAAGAGAAGGAAGGAAGGAAGGAAGGAAGGAAGGAAGGAAGGAAGGAAGGAAGGAAGGAAGAATCCACAGTCACTGAATTTAAACCTGCCTGAGATAAACGTAGATCCATCGTAAGATAAAATGCAGGAAAGAGTCTTAAGGGCAGGAGGTCTTTTCCTGCCCTCAATCTCCTCTGTTTCTAAAGCCTGGGCTGCCACATTCCCCAGGAGGCGGGGGGGGGGCAGGGGAGCCCCTGCAGGGTTTCTCTCCTGGCATCTCCGGGAGGGTTTCCGTGGCCCATTCGGCCGCCTCTTTCCTTCCCGGTTCCCTTTGCTGGAAGCGAAAGGCTGTAAAACAAATCCAGCCAACGCAGCTTCCCATCAACCGTTTTATTCCCGTTAAAAACTGCATGTCAGAAATGAAGCATGACTAACGCCCTGCTGCATAATGCATGGCCTGCCTCCACATCCAGAGAGCGGGAGAGAGAAGCTTTCAAGGGAAGGAGCCTTACGTGGAGTCGGGCTCGTTTTTATCTCAGAAAACCCCAAAACAAGTAGGTATTAATCAGGGAACCTGGAGCTAAAATAGGGGCCCACCACTTGCAGAAATGGGGGGGGTCTACATCTAGGAAGGAAACGGCTAAACTAATTCAATCCGTGTTTCTTCTTTTTAAAAAAAAATCTTCTTATTCCTTTCGATTTAGGCCAAAAATCCAATAAACTCTCAAATTCTCTAGCTAGAGGTCTGTTCAAAATGCCCTCCCACCACTGCTCTCCCCCCCCCTCTAATTATTTATAAAGCCGCCGAAAAAGAGATTGAAACGGAAGGTTTGGCAGTCAACAGAACGCTCCGTTTGAGAAAGAACATTATTTCTGATATTAGAAAGGGTTTGGGGGCTGTTGTTGTTTTTAGACAAAGCAAATGAACAAATGTATCTGGCTGAACGGAATAATAAGCTTCCAGGAGAAATATTCTTGTGGTGGAAAACAAATAAATAAAAAACAAAGGAAGGAGCTGCAATCTGTGCCGGAATCCAATCAATGGTAAATATTGAACCCCTTCACTTAATCCTCTGGGAATTAAGCTGTTTAGCAACAATATCCATTTTATTTCCCTTCTTAATGAAAGTGCTTCATTGTCACCTTTTCTTCCGTAACACAAAAGCCTCCCTCCGAAATCTGATTTTGTTGCCAATCAAATCTCTGAATAAAAGGCTCCCTTCCTTCCTTCCTTCCTTCCTTCCTTTTCCTTCCTTCTCCTTTCTTTTTCCATCCTTCCTTTTCTTTCTTTCTTTCTTTCCTCCCTCCCTTCCCCGAAATATCCTCCAGATCTTAATTTCTAGGGCCAAGCCGTCTTGGATGGATCCCTTTTGGGCCAAATCCCTCTGGATTTTGGTCCCTGGATTCCTGGGGGAGGTGCTGCTGGCCCTTGGATCAAATGGGATCAATATTTTCTCACGTTGCTTCTGAGGGCTTTGAGGGAGGAGACCCACCTACCAATCTGAAAGCCCCCTCCTCCTCAAAAGGCGCCTTTACCCCCACGACAGACATAAACCCCCCCCCAGGACCGGGATTGCATCCAGGGCTGCAGACCGTCGGAAGAACCTGTTCTCAGCCCAAAAACCTTTTCAAAATCTCTGCCAGGGAGGTGGGGGGCAGGGGTGGGGGAGGGACTCCAAGATGCTTCAGGTCAAGAGCACCAACACCCAATCTGTCCTCCCGGACCCACAGCTGAGCCTTGACCACCACCTCTCAGTTGTGGCCAGGGGGACCTTTGCCCAGGTTCACCGGGTTTACCAGCTGCAGCCCTACCTGGACCAGGAGGTTCCGCGTATGGTGACTCATGCTCTCACCGCCTCCCGTCTTGACTACTGAAATGCCCTCTACATGGGGCTCCCCTTGAAGAATGTTCAGAGACTGCAGCCGTACAAGCTGTCATGGGTGTAACTAAGCACACCCACATAATACCAATGCTCCACGCACTGCACCAGCTACCGATTAATCTCTGGTCATAATTCAAGGTGTTGGTTGTCACCTATCAAGCCCTACACGGCTCAGGGCCGGACTATTTATGGGACCGTCCCATGCCACATAACTCCCAGAGACCTATAAGAACACACAGGATTGGCCTTCTCGGGTCCCGTCGACTAAGCGATGCAGGTTGGTGGGACCGTGAGGGAGGGCCTTCTCTGCGGCTGCCCCGGCTCTATGGAAGCAACTACCCCCCGCTGTCCATACTGCTCCCACCCTACTGGCCTTCTGAAAGACTGAGAAGACCTGGCTTTGCCGGCAGGCCTGGGGGGCCGTGAAGGTTACCATCTTGTCACAGCCTGATTTATGATTGTTTTGGTGTGTTTTGGACAGTTTTATTGGGTTTTATTACGGGGGTTTTACTGGTTTTTTGACATTTAATATTTGACTTTTTATTATTGCATTGTATTTTATTTTGTCGTAAGCCGCCCTGAGGCCCATGGGATTGGGTGGCATAGAAGCAGGGGTGGGCTGCTGCCCGGATGGGGGGGGACACAGTGGGGTAGCAAAAATGGAGCCCCACCCCAGAGCCCCCAATTTGCACTGAAAGAGGTTGAAAGAAGATGCATAAGCCACGGCCACAGAGGGGTCGTAAACATTTTGGTAGCCCTTCACTGCATAGAAGTCAAATAAATTAAATGACCCCAAGCTTGGGGTCCTAAGATTCTGGCCCCTGGCCCATGAATGTACAGTGGGTTGGTTTGAATGGATATGTGTGTATTTTAACAGATTATTTAGTTTTTAAATGTAACTTTTAATTTAAATGAATTGTATCTCGATGAATACTACCCTTTTTTATATGTCGCAAGACACCCCGAGTTCTCGGAGATGGGCAGCATATAAATCTAATTAATGATAATAATAATAATAATAATAATAATAATAATAATAATAATAATAATAATAAATCCTGCCACCTGGTCAGTCTTTAGCCAGGAAGACTGAATGGAGGGACGGGGGATGTGGGGGGCTGTCCCCCCACCACTCAGTGGGAAAAGCCCCCTCCCCTCCAGTTTCTGTTGAGTAGCAGCTCCACATCTGGGTGGGGGCTTCTCCCTCCCCAACCAATGAAGACGACACGGGCAAGGCATCTGGCATACATAAATAGCATTTTAGTTCCCCGTTACGTTTTCCTCTCCATCCTTCCTACCTCTCCTACCACCCATCTCGTGACCTCTTCTTCCCCCTCCTGGCAAGCGTGCCCCCCCAGTGCCCCACCCCACCGAGACTGGGCCCCCTCGGACAAGGGGGCTCTGCGAGGCTGGAGGAGAAGGCGTGCTTGGACCCAGGGTCCCTTCCTCCACTCGGACGATGCGCCCACCGGACATGGCAGGGAGGAGTGTGGCTGAGGAGCATCGGTCGAGCCACGCAGCCCCTCCAAAACCCGTCTCTGGAGGGAGGGCCGGGCAGGGCTGCCCCCTCTTGCATCACAGGCTGGGCATCAGGTGGGCGAAACTTCCAGGGCCTCTTCAGGGCTGGGAACTCCTGCAGTTGACAAACCTCTGGGCCCTCTGGAAGGAAGTTGTGCTGGGCGTGGCAGGGCAGAGCTGCAGCCGGTCTTCGGAGCAGGTGACCAGGGTGGCTTGAGGGCCCGAGAGGCTTCGGCTGCAGGCCAGGCGCTTCTCGTCCTGGACGGCCAAGTTGTACTCACAGAAGTCCAGCAGCAGCTCCACCTGCTCGTGGAGGGAGAGGGACTTGTACCTCCGCTGGGCCAGGAAGCACACGGCCTCCACAAAGGCTTGAAGGCTCATCCCTGGGGGGGGGAGGAAGAGGAGGGCAGGTGAGCAATTGGGTCAAGACCACTAACTGTGATGCATGACTGGGGTTGAACTGGCTGACTGGTTTTATTACATTGGGTTTTTAGCTCTTTGGTTTTTCATTAATTCGATTTGTTTATATGCACTGTTTTATATTATGTCTTGTGAGTTTTCGGAGAAGGGCGGCATACAAATCTAATTAATAATAATAATAATAATAATAATAATAATAATAATACCAAGAGCTTTGACCCACATGGAGCCTCCAGCATCGGCTAGAAGTGTGTTTATTTATTTATTGTATTTCTATGCTGCCCCTCTCCGTAGACTCGGGGCGGCTCACAACATATAATTAAAAAAACAATAAAATACAACGATAAACCCAATTAATTGGCTAAAAATCTAACCTAAAATCCCTAACGTTTTAAAAACCAATCGTAGACACTCAGACCTCCCAACATTCATTGGGACTCTGACTTAAGTTCAGAAACTCAAAATGTTTGTGGACACAGAGGGTAAAGATCTTAAAAGCTGTAGAGCAATTGGGTCCACAGATAAGTTGACACCATTTAGGACACTTGATAAATTTACAGATGTGATGCACTTATTTCTTCTTCTCTTTCTTCTTCTTCTTCCTCTCTCTCGTTACTTCTTGTCTCCTTTCACTCTCTTCTTTTTTCCCTTCTCTTCTTTCCTCTCTTTTTCCTTAGCTTTTTTTCCTCTTTTTATAAACACAGCTCAAAAAAATTAAGGGAACACTTACACAACACAATATAACTCCAAGTCAATCAAACGTCTGTGAAACCAAACTGTCCCCTTAGGAAGCAACGCTGATTGACAATCCGTTTCACCGGCTGTTGTGCAAATGGAATAGTTGTGCAAATGGAATATCCAAGGAGAATATTTCACTCATTCAGATCTAGGGTGGGTTCTTTGAGCGTTCCCTTTATTTTTTTGAGCAGTGTATATCGGTGTGTATTCTGATTTACAACTGTATACAGTACTCGAATTTTGTATACATTTGTATTGATATCTGCACACCCCTTTTATTTTAATGCCCCCCCCTATTTATCTTCAATAAAGATTCTATTTTTTCTAAAAATAAAGAAATAAAAAGCGCTGGACTTTGGCTCCTCCGAAGGGAGGAGGGGCAGGCGTCAATCAATTGCCATTTGTGGAGCCCCCTCCCCACCTCCTCTCTTCACAGCCTCTGGCTGCCCCCCCCCGCCTCATTTCCATCGCCTGGCACAGAGGGGGGCAAGGGGGGATATTAAAATAAATCCCATCCATTACAATTTTTAATAAAACCTGACAATTAACTCAGGGAAGCAGGCAGGCAAGGAGCCCGCGTGGATTCCCGTCGTGACGCTTCTGTGTGATATTAAAACCTCCAGGAGGAGGAGCTGCCCCCCCCATTTCCCCATGAAAGGGGGGGCTTTTCTCCCCCCCCCAGACGGTTTTCATTTCGTGCATCCATCCCAATGCTGCTTTTGCCATGGACTCACTTAACCCCTGCACTGCTGTGGATTATTTGCTCCTCTTCCTCGTCTTCCTCCTCCTCCTCCTCTTTATCCTTATTATCCTTGTCATTGTGATGATTGACAACGTGCCTTCCTTCCCCTTCCCCTGGGCTCTGCTTCCAATCTGACCTCTCCCCCCCTCTCCCCCTGCAGCCTCTCTGGGAGCTTCCCCCAAAGCAGAGACCATAACACACTCAGTCCCATTGGATCAATGAAAAAGGCCTGAAAGTTTGTTCTTTAAACTGTCTGTGTGTGTTTGTGTGTGGTGTGTGTGTGTGTGTAGGGCAGCCAGGCACACAAACCAAACACAACTCAAGGAACTTGAGTCTCCAGAGAGGGGCAGCATACAAATCTAATTAATAATAATAATAATAATAATAATAATAATAATAATAATAATCAGAAGAAGAAGAAGAAGAACAACAACAACAACAACAACTGAAAACTGGCCACTCCTGACCCTCTGTGGAAATTCTCAGTTCTCCAGGTCAGACTCAGGGTTGTCCCAAAAGTGCTTTTCTTCAAACTTTCTGGGGTTCCCCCCCCTTGAAGAGGTTTCACTTCTTCCGCTCTGACTTAATACAAATCCCTCCATTCTTGAGATTCAGTCAGAACCGAAGAAGCTTCTGAGATGAGAAGTGAAACGTCTTCAAGACCGACAAAGTCTTTTTGGAAAAGCCCCTTTGGGACCCACTCCTCATTTGTTACCACTGATAATAATAATTAGCAGTGATACACCACCGATAGGGTCAGCAGTGTCCACTTCCCATCAGCCACGCAAATTGTGCCCGCTGAAGCCAGTGGGGAAGAGAACGGTTTTGGCCAAATATTAGGTTAATATTGAGGGACCTTTAGCAGAGGAGAGAGAATCCGTATCTAGGCCCAGAAGGAGGGTCAGAACAGATGACCGGCTGCTGGCTGGACAGGGCAGCACCTCTTGAATTCTTTGCAAGGCTTGGAGGCTCTGGCAGGTGAGGGACGCCACCTTGTGCCTACATCAATTTGCGTAGGTTTGATCTTGCTCAGCCCGAAACAGGTGTTTTACAGGTAAGTCTCCATCTTTCCCCTCTTTTAGTTTCCAGAGGAATCGAATGACACATGCAAAAGTTTTCCAGGGTGGAGAAAAACCGACCTGCTGCAGAGAGGCAGAGGCTGCATTCTAGCCTTCAAGGGCCCCAGCAGTTGTGTAAACACCTGAGCCCAGGTACCTGAGCTCAGGAAGGGCCCAGTTGGTACTGGGACCAGCGACCCAAGAAGAGAGGAAGAAGGGTTCTTTTGGTGCAGAGGAAGGGCCCTCGGATGGGTGGGAGGGGGACAGAATTATTCCTTCCCATCTTCTCCTTAAATGTCACTTCCATCAGCAAAACAAAAACACCCACCCACACAAACCCCTGCTGGCAACATCCCACAACCAACCACACAACAGATTCTGCTCACCCACAGCAATGGAAAGTTGCAAGCCCAACAGAACTCGGGCAAGGAAGAAATAACACACCCAGAAAACCGAGCGCTCGCCCAGACTGAACAATGGAGCAGATGGTGGGTCTCAACCGAAGTAATAAATGGGGGGGGAATGACACTCCCCCTCCCACTAATTGCATCAGAATTTCAAGCAGCAGGATTTGCAAAAACCCAAAAACTCTGCAGGGTCTTTGGTTGGGCAGCAGCTGCCAACCCCCCCCCCCCCAAAGTTCAGGGCCCCACCCCCCAGGGCTGAGATCTGGAAGCTCCTGGGCCCATACCTAGCCTCCTCTTCTGCCCCCACCCCTGACAGCCTCATGGTCTTTGTAGTCTCTTTCTTTCTTTCTTTCTTTCTTTCTTTCTTTCTTTCTTTCTTTCTTTCTTTCTTTCTTTCTTTCTTTCTTTCTCTCTCTCTCTCTCTCTCTTTTTTGCAATAGCATTTAGACTTATCTACCGCTGCCCAGTGCTTTTCCAGCCCCCTCTAAGCAGTTTACAGAATCAGCCTCTTGCAAACCCCCACCATCTGGCTCCTCCTTTGACCCCTTTCAGAAGGACGGAAGGCGGAGTCACCCTTGAGCTGGTGGTGAGATTTGAACTGCTGAACTACAGCCAGCGGTCAGCAGAAGTAGCTTGCACCACCCAAGTTCATCAGGGTTGAGAAAACCTGGAGGTCCAAGACTCAAAGTCCGAAAGGAAAGAGAGGCAGCTGGGGATTATGGGAGGTGGCTGCCAGGGTGCCCCCCCCACCTGTGACCACCGACCCCCTGGGGAGGCCGAGAGAGAGGAGGGGCCTTTCCCCGGGGGAAGCACAGCCGGCCCCCGTCCAGGTGCTGCTTGGCCTCCATCTGCCATGGGGGGTGTCAGAGGTGTTGTGTCCGTAATGGCAGCTGGACTCACCCGTCTCTCGCTGGTCCACGCTGGTCCCCATCCCCCGGCGGGTGATGTCGATGTACAGAATGTCCCCTGCGGCCATAGTGAAGCCGCTGTTGCTGATCTTGCTGTTCCTGGGGGGGAGGAAGAGGAGGAGGAAGAGGAAGAAGGGGAGGAGGAAGAGGAAGAGGGAGGAGGAAGGAGGAGGAGGAAGGAGGAAAAGGAAGAAGAGGAGGAAGAGGGAGGAGGAGGAGGAGGAGGAAGGAGGGGGAAGAAGGAAGAGGAGGGAGAGGAAGAGGAGGGGGAGGCATGTTATTATGGGGTGGGGGGCCCTCTCTTCCTCTGCCTGGAAAGCTGCTGCCCGGCTCCTTCCTCACCTTATAAACATCCGGAATCCGGTGGGTCCCAGCCGCGTGCTTCCCTTCACCCCCAGGAAGCGGATGAAGAGGGCAGAGACCCTCTCCACCAGCCGCAGGTAGCTGAACTGCTTGGCGTACTTGGGGAAGACCTCCTTCAGGCAGACGGCCGTGGGGGCCCCGGCTTCTGGCGGTGGGGGGCTCTCCCTCAGCTGGGGCTTCTCCTCCAGCTCCTCCTCCTCCTCTTCCTCTTCCTCTTCCTCCTCCTCCCCACGGAAGAAGCCCCCCTTGTCCAGGGCTGCCAGTGATTCGGCTCTGCAGGGGAAGAGGGAGAAGGCCCCAAGCCCTCAGGGAAGAATTTAATTTAATATACGTAATTCAGTTGACTTCTGTGCGGCCCAACCCCCTGGGACCGGGCGGTCATCCATCTGCCCAGATGCACCCATGTTTCTCCAACACTCCGCGGACTGGCTTCCAGACACAATTCAAAATGTTAGTGATGATGACCTATAAAGCCCTGCATGGCATTGGACCAGATTACGTACGGGACCCCCTTCTGCTGCACAACCGGAAGCAGAGTCCAGCCCCTCCGGCACCCCCAGAGAAGAGGGGGCCACGCCAGCCCCCCACAGAGCCCTGCCTCCGTTACGCAGGTGGCCGGCTGGAAGCCTTTGTCGGGGTGGCCTGGCTAAAGACGCCTGCTTTCTGCCCATTGATCTTTCCCGAGTTCTGCACCGTTCATCCCGGCAGAATCAGCCGGTGGAAATGATTCACCGGATTGGGCGGACGGAAGAGGACCAGCCTGCCGGTCTGGCAAGTGTCACCGCGGAGAGGAAAGATTTCAATTTGAGCCCGGTGGCGTTTCCACCTGCCAAGGACGGCTGATCTTTTATACATGACCACTCATCTGTTCCTGCCTCCTGCTCTCTGCTCCCGATGCTCCTGTTCCTGCTCAGGGCACGGAATCTTCATGCTCATCTGCTCCCTCCGCTACACTTCCAGCTGCTAATTAAAGGCTGGGGGGGTGGGATTTACAGCCGGGGGTGTGTATGTGTGTCCAGGGACCGGCATAGCTGTGGCTGAGCCCCCGAGCCCTCTGCGGAGGAGTGGACGGCCGCCTTCCCAGGCAGGAGCCTCTGATCACCACGCAGGTCAAGAGGCAAACCCAACCTGGAACCTTCCTTACTGGGCAGAGCTTCGGGGGGGGGGCTTATTGGCCTGTGCTCCCCTTTGAGAGCCTTTGCGCTGGTTCCTGTGGGAAAACCAGGACGATGGACAGAAGGAGCTGAGGCTGGTGGAGATGCCACCTACGAGCCAAAAGGGAACCATCTGCTCGGCTCACTCTCCTCGGCACTTGGCCAGCGTGTCCTTCTGGTCTGGTACCTCCAGGACCTTTCTCCCCTTAGCTCCCCCCCCCCCGTGGGTCTCTTTCAAAATCCTTCTCATCTGGCGACGGACACTCCCGGCCTCAGAGGGAGGGCCAAGGCTCTGGACCAGAAGGCACCCTGGTTTTTGAACCATCCTTCCACCCACGACCTCCAAACCAGGAGTAAGATAATAATAATAATAATAATAATAATAATAATAATAACAACAACAACAACAACAATAATAATAATAACAACAACAACAACAGCAGCAGCAACAGCAGCAGCAGCAACAATAACAATACAACAACAGAGTTGGAAGGGACCTCGAAGGTCTTCTAGTCCAAACCCCTGCTTAGGTAGGAATCTACCTCGGACAAAGAGTTATCCAACATCTGCTTAAAAACCTCCAGTGTTGGAGCATTCACAACTTCTGGAGGCAACTTCTGTTCCTCTGATTAATTGTTCTGACTGTCGGGAAATTTCTCCTGAGTTCTAAGTTGCTCCTCTTCTTGTTTAGTTTCCACCCATTGCTTCTTGTTCTGCCCTCAGGTGCTTTGGAGAATAGCTTGACTCCCTCTTCTTTGTGGCAAAAACCCTTGAGATATTGGAAGGCTGCTCTCCTGTCTCCCCTGGTCCTTCTTTTCATTAAACTAGACATAAACCCAGTTCCTGCAACTGCTCTTCCTATGTTTTAGCCTCCAGTCCCTGAATCCTCTTTGTGGCTCTTCTCTGCACTTTTTCTAGAGTCTCCACAACCTTTTTGCATCATGGCGACCAAAACTGGATGCCGGATCCCACGTGTGGCCTTCGCAAGGCATATTATCATCATTTGAGGCTGAGCTGACGGACCCCACAGGAGCCCCCCGAGATAATCCAGCTCATGGATGGCAAGAGGCAGCCCCCCCCCCGACACCTTCCCTCTCAGACCCATGGAATAAATTATGCTTGAAATGGAAGAGGCAGGGGCATCGTTATCAGCTTTCGTGTCTAAATGAAGAGGAAAAGATGCGCTTGGGTTTTATCGCTTGCTTTGGGCCATGCGAGCTCTGCAAACGATAGAGAAACTGCGCAAGCAAAGAAATCCAGCCAAAGCAGGGGGGGGGGCTGAGTCGCAGCAATAAATGGGGGGGGGAGAGATTTGTTTTAATCAAAGTATTTCTAAAACTCAAGCTGTCTTTGACCCCCGACCCCCCCCAGCCCACCTTTCCATCCTGCTCTAATCAACGAAGCCTCCTAAGGACTCTGGAAGAATTGGGTAGGAGGAGATCCCAGAGAGTTTTAAATCTCATCCAATGGAAATTTAGGAAAGCAAGGACAAACTTCCCTGCATTCCAAGGTAAACTGCTCTTGAACATGAAGGCTCGAGCTCACTGACGTCCCAAGTTCAACAATAGAAACATAGAAACGTAGAAGATTGACAGCAGAAAAAGACCTCCTGGTCCCTCTAGTCTGCCCTTATACTATTTCCTGTCTTTTATCTTAGGATGGATCTGTGTTTCTCCCAGGCAGGTTTAGATTCAGTGATTGTGGATTTAGCAACCACGTCTGCTGGAAGTTTGTTCCAAGCATCTACTACTCTTTCAGTCAAATGATATTTTCTCACGCTGCTTCAGATTGTGGCCCCTTGTCCTTGGGGTCACTTTTCTATGAAAAACACTTAAACCCTCCTGGTAGGCGAGATGGTGGGAGGGGGCTGACAGAGGTCTCCACCTGAGAGTCCTTCTGGGATTCAGTGTGGAAGAGGAGTCAACCTCAGCACCTGAGGGTAGAACAAGAAGCAACGGGTGGAAACTAAACAGGGAGAGAAGCAACTTAGAACTAAGGAGGACTTTCCTGACAGTCAGAACAGTTGATCAGTGGAACCGAAGTTGCCACCAGCAGTTGAGAGGGTTTTAAGCAGATGTTGGATAACCACCTGCCTGACGTAGTGTAGGGTTTCCTGCCTAGGTAGGGGGTTGGACTAGAAGACCTCCAAGGTCCCTTCCAACTCTGTTGTTATTTGTTATTGTGAAGCGGAATAGAACAGAATAACAAAGTTGGAAGGGACTTTGGAGGTCTTCTAGTCCAACCCCCTGCCCAAGTAGGGGACCCTACACCATTCTGGACACATGGCTGTCCACTCTCTTCTTGAAAACCTTCAGTGTTGGAGCACCCGTAACATCTGGAGGCAAGTAGTTCCACTGGTTAATTGTTCGGTCAGAAGGTTCCAGGTGGCTTCTCTCCTTCATTAATTTCCACCCGTTCCTTCCCCTCCTGCCTTCCGGTGCTTTGGGGTATGAGTTCCCACAGCCCAGACCCCCTGCGTGGAATGAAGACCTGAGGGCAAACCCCCTTCAATTCTCCTGCCTGCTGCCCCCAGAGAGATGGGAGCCCAGTTTGGCCCTTTGCCTGGTGGGAATCTGTGGGGCGGAATATTATCCTTATTTTTTTCCTGGCCGAAGGTTGTATTTGTATTTGTATTTGTATTTATTCGACTTGTATGCCGCCCTCTCCAAAGACTCGAGGCGGCTAACAACAATCTAAAAAGACAATGTAAACAAATCTAATATTAAAACAATCTAAAAACCCAATTTAAAGAACCAATCATACATACTAGCATACCATGCATAAATTCTATAAGCCTAGGGGGAGGGAATATCTCAATTCCCCCATGCCTGACGACAGAGGTGGGTTTTAAGGAGCTTGCGAAAGGCAAGGAGGGTGGGGGCAACTCTGATATCTGGGGGGAGCTGGTTCCAGAGGGTCGGGGCCTCCACAGAGAAGGCTCTTCTCCTGGGTCTCGCCAAATGACATTGTTTAGTCGACGGGACCCGGAGAAGGCCAACTCTGTGGGACCTAACCGGTCGCTGGGATTCGTGTGGCAGAAGGCGGTCCCGGTTGATGGCAGCCAAAGGTCGGTCATCCAGCTGGGTGGGGGGAGGATTCACGTCCCGGCAAACTCGGCTGTGCCTGCTGGGCTTTGCAGTTCGGCAGCCTGCAAGCCTGAGGGGACCACATGAGAAATGGCCTTAATTTAGCGGCTTTAATTCTGACAGCAGGACCAGCCGCCTCCTGCCAGCGTTATTGGTGATGGGAAGATAAATCACAGGAGATTCTACACAGTGGGGAAAAGCGGGTTGTGTTGTGTTGTGCCCCTCCGTTTGCCTCCCCCCCCCCCTGCCACCACCGAGACTCTTCCGATTGGCAGCTGGTGGTAAATATTTCAGAGTGATGGCTTTTGTCTTCTCAGCGGTTTTCGAAAACACGGGGGGGGGGAAGCATCGGTTTCTTTTCGCCTGGTGGGAGACAAATGTCCCTTGGCTTCCCAGCTTTCAGGAAGGTCCTAAATTTGGAGAACAAAGGACGGGCCGGTGCCAGGAGGGCCTTGGTCGCCAGGTAGCCCAGGTAGCCTCCTAACTGGCCTCCCAGGGGCTGAACCCTCCCTGCCACGGGGCCTGGTCCCATCCAGGACAGCGGAGCCCAACGGACCTGCCCTGTCAATCTCTAGCAAGCGGCTACTTGAGCTCCACCCCCCAAAATGAATGATCTGATATTTAACAAGAACAATAACAAGGGTTGGAAGGGACCTTGGAGGTCTTCTAGTCCAACCCCCTGCTTGGGCAGGAAACCCTGCACCGATTCAGACAGATGGTTATCCAACATCTGCTTAAAAACTTCCACTGTTGGAGCATTCACAACCTCTGGAGGCAATTCCACATTCCACAGGTTAATTGATCTCACTGTCAGGAAAGTTCAGAAAAAACAACTTCCGGTTTGCCCGATGTGCTGTTTTTCATCACTGTATCTATCCATCCATCCATCCATCCATCCATCCTTTTATCTATCTATCTATCTATCTATCTATCTATCTATCTATCTACCTATCTACCTATCTATCTTCTATCTATCCATCCATCCATCCATCCACCCTTCCTTGTGCTGCTTTGCACCCCCACCCTGACCCAGGGCTCTCGGCCACCATGTGAGTCGGCCAAAGGAAGGTCAGGGGACTCCTCGGCCTTTTCCCCCAGGCAAAGTCTTCCGAACACTTTGGAGGGATCTTCACCTGCTTAAAATAACAGGTGATGGAGAGGGGGAGGGACACACCTTTTCCTCCCTCCCTCCCTCCCTCTGCAGGTGGACCTTCCTCCACAGCATTGCACCATCCATTTCTGACCCCAGGTGCAGCTTTAGAAGAAATATAAGTCATGTTTTTTATTTATGCCGCCCACTCCCCGGGGACTCAGGGGGGGCTTCTGTCAGGGCTCTGGGGGGGCTCCCAGGAGGTGCAGGAGGGGTGCAGGAGCCTGAGGGACAGCGGGCGAAGAGTCCTTCCCCAAGGCCGGAAACCAGATGGCTACCGTGTACGTGCGCACTGGAGCTGACCCAGGGCAACATCTCCCATGCCCTCCTATATGGCCAGACATGCTATCTCTGGCCCACGCGTGTCATAAGTTGGCCATTGCTGGACTAGGGCGACAAAACCCTTCCGCCAACCAGCTTGGGGGGCTGCAAGTGAAAGGAAACGCCAAGTGGCCCTGAAGGGCAGAGGTTCGGGGGGCTCAGCCTCAAAGCTTTGGGAGCCCCAGTGGCTGAAGTGCCGAGGGCTCCACGCCGGAGTCTCAGCTGGGCACCGGAGGATTGTGGCACTTACAAAGGCTCTTCCGCCTCCAGCTGCTGCGGCTGCTTCTTGTGGGGATCCACCAGTCGGAGGGTGTCGCGGATAACAGCCACCTTGACCTTTTCGTCGACCGGACTGGGGATGATCTGCATCACTCCCGGAGACACCTTGAAAATCCAGAAGGTGAAGTTGACAGCAGGCAAGTCGGACGGAAGGGGTTTTTTTAAAAATTGTGGAAGGGGGTGGCTAGCAGATGGCAGAGAGGCCTAGGAGTATTTGGGGCCCACTCCCATCATTCCAGGAAGAGGAAAGGGGCCAGAGGATGGCCAGCCCACCTCTTGTTCGTGTTCGATCTTCATACTTGGGTTGGCGTTGACTTCCAGCAAAATGGGCTTCAGGTTCTTCATCAGCAAGATGTCAAATCCTAAAATCTTTGGAGGAGAGAGAGTGAGAGAGAGTGAGAGAGAGTGAGAGAGACCCCCATCCTTCCAGAAACCAAGAAGAGAGTGAAAACATTCCCAAACTCCCAGAAGGGACCATCCCCAAATCCTGGCATTTTGAGGGAGGGTCCCCCCCAAAGACCTGGGCACTGGGGCCTTCAATGTCAGCCACAAATGTATAAGCTGTACACGTAAGGCTTGTAGTATTGTTTATGTATTGAGAGTTATTGACTGTGCATGACTGGACTGTTTAACTTGACTGTGATATCTGTTAAAGTAAATACTACTTTATATGCTTTAATGCATCTGATTTCTATGACTGAACCATTGCTCTTATCTCCTGACCATCTGCTGGACATCTGCTAGGATTCTACATCCACGTTTCCTTTGCGCATGGGCGTCCTTGATAACTCAGGGGTCACTCTGCACGCTGTCGTGAAAACCCAGACTCACCTGGAAGCAGGAGGGCCCCGGTTTCCCCACGGGGATGTCCGACTGGTGAAAGACCTTCAGCTCCGGCACAATAGCGATCACCGTCTTGATGACCAACGAAATGATGTCGGACCAAACCTTACGGACGTTGACGCCGCTGCAAGCCAACCTGCCCAGGATGCTGGAAAACGTCCGCTTGCTGCCGGTGTTGCCGCTGTCCGAGTGGACGAAATTCCTGCTGTGGACGTTGAGGGAATAGTTGGTCAGGTGCATGTAGACCTGGTGGAGGTTCTTCAGGGCCGGCTCCTGGTAGGGCTCCGTGCAGAAGCGGCAGAGCCCGTCCTTGGCCACGTAGGCCTGCAAGGGGTCAAGGGATTTGAGGAGGACGTATAAGCGGATGTCAAACTTCAGCTTGTCGATCAAGAAGGGCTTGGCCATGTACTCCTGGACCACCGATGGCCGTCCGTGCAGGTGGCCCATCAGCCGGATGTCCATGGGGTCCTTGACCAGGTAGATCCCGTCCCCTTGGCAGCCCCCGTCGGGCTTGACGATGAAGGTGGGTTTCCACTTGGGGTTGTTCTCCTTCATCAGGTTGACCTGCCAGGGAAGCAAGAGGAGGGAGACCACCGGACTTTGACCCACTTCCAGGCCTCCCGTCTGTTCTGTCTACTGGAGCGGCAGCCAGCCGGCAGTTAGCCCTGGATTAAAACTCATAACGCAAAGGTTTCGAAATGAATGAGAGTCTATTTACAAGGACGTTTGTTGTACCGCACAAACGCGAACCAGAACAATGACTTTCAACTGCCAAAATCCAGGTGTGAGGCCAAGTTGATAAGATAAATTCCCAAACAGTTGCTTCTTGAGCCGAAGTCTACTTATAATAATATTAACTCCAGGTTTGTCAGGCAAAAACGCTCTTTACAGGCTCTTCTCCTTTGGAGGCACGAACATTGGCTTCTTGCAAAGAGCACCTTCCAATTCCTCCCACTTATATACTCTATGCACAGCTGTGCTCACTTCCTCTTTCTGAGCCTCCGTAACTGCTCCTGCCTCCCCTGCATCCGTCTCACCCGTACACTCAGGATCGGATCCCACATCTCCCTTCCCTCCTCCTCAGACCCTGGCAAAGCCCCAGTTGTGGGTTCTATAGCCTCTGTGGGCTCCTCACCCCCAGACTCTCTCCTCACTGTCTGACTCCTCCAACAGCCACACAGGCTGACCATGCCCAGATGGCCCCAGGTCACCAGGCTCAAAGTCCATTGCCAGAGGGCCTGGCTGCAAGCCAACCACAACACACACACACACACACAAAAACCCCTTATTTTTTAAATCAGCTTTGGGGAAAACCCCATTTAATCCCCTTCTTAGACAGCCAAAGATCTCCGGCCTTTGCACGCTGGTCGAAACCCCCCCACCTACCTCGGTGAGAAAGATGGCGAACTCCTCTGGGAGGATCCAGGAACGGGGGTAGAAGTTATACTCTTCTGGAAAGAGCTCCTGCATGGTCCTCATGGCGCGACTCAGGTTGACCTTCCGTGCCATTTCGGTCATGCCTGGTGGGGAGAGGAGGAAGTGTGGGCGTGCCAGAGAAGAGGGCACTGAAATCAAAGATGGCTGCCCTCCAAGGGGCCATCCCATTCAGGCCTAGCAAACCCGGGTGATATTCCATTGTAGCACCACGTAAGGTGAAAAGTAGAATGCACACATGTTAATGCTGAGTCAGAGTGTGTGAACTGCAACCTGATTGGGCCAGGGCATTATAAGATGCAAATCAACTTCACCATAGTTTGTCTGCCGTTTGCTGTTGATGGTGGTTGTTAGTCGGCTGGCTGGAGCAGTTTGAGCGTGAGTTAGAGATTGAGTAGAACTGAGATAGCGATACGAAGAAACCAGGATTGGTTTAGTATCTACTAGAAACCTGAATTGGTTTAGTATTGGCTTGTAACCTGGATTGGTTGAGTATCTACTTGTAAGTAAACTAACTATAGCTGATGTAAAGTTCCTGTATATAGAAGACTGAAGAAATTTTTCACTGAAGAGTAAATTACTATTTTATACAAACGTGTCTTCATTAATTTATCTGGTTCATTAAATTGCCACAATATTCTCTGATATCTTATTTAGTCCTCCTACGTTACTCTGCAGGCCTAGGGGGGCTGTGAACTACCAACTGACAGGGCCACACCGTATGAATGGTATATATGTATGGGATCATATTGTTTTATATTAACTGGGTTTCTTTTAATACGGGGTTTTACATAGTTTATATTTGACTTCTTTGTATTGCTCTGTGTCTATTTGTATTTCTACTTATATTATTATTGTAAGCCGCCCGGAGTCCTTTGGGATAAATAAATAATAAACAAACAAATAAACAACAAATAAATATATCCAGAGACATTCCCAGTGCTGAGATTCCACCTCTGCCTTCCAGTTGGGTTGTGGCTCCTTTTATCCTTTTATGGCTCAACCTATTCATTCAGTTTTACTATTCCATCGATTGTTTCCCTGTTTAAGTACCCTTATCAGCTGCCCAAAGGATCTATTCAGCTGATCAGCTTAATGATGACAAATTAAACATATCGAATGTTAAAGGTTCCCTGTCAGCTCCTGATTGGGTAGGAGGGCTATTTTCTTTCTCCGAAGCCAGAATCCCAAACCTACTTAAGGGGGATTAAACTTTCACAGCAGAGTGAACTCCTAAATTTGCAAGTCTGTGCCACGAGGTGGAAACGGTGCAGGGCCCAATTTATCATTTATTGATCCGCCTGTGTGATATTAAAAGGATCTCCCTGCTTTTCGAAGTCCCCAAGAGTGGGAGTCGGTTACTGCTGAAGACTTTTACAGCCGGGAGAGAAAACAGCCCCAGAATTTAATTACACTTGGAAGGAGCTGCTTTTTTCCGCCAATTTGATCCCTGCAAAGGCCTTTTTTTCTTCTTCTTTTAATAGATCCTTGTACAGCACAATAAAGTAGAGGCAGGAACAGCGATGAGCCGGTAACGTTGGTCGTCCTTAGCTGCATTCAGGAAGAGATTAATGGTAAATCAGGGAGTTTTAAGAAGTTTAATAGCCCCAATTTCAAGAAAAGGTTGTGCTAAATTCCTCAGTGCTTAAAAGGAAACTGCTCACCGGAGAAATCTCTCTTGGCAGAATCAAGAGACAGGACGGGTTTGTCTGGTCCACCGAGAGATGCCGGGCTTCTCCAGCAAAATCAAGCAGCAGGAAAAATTTATTAGCTGCACAGCGTGATTTATTGGGGCCTGGCTCCCCCCCCCCCCCAGAAATCAATCCCGTAATCAAAGCGTTTCGATTTCTCCCAATAAAATGTGCTTCTGTCACAAAAATACGAAGAACCAAAACACTTTGGAGAGGGGACACAATTCAAGGATGGACATTTAAAACACCGAGAGGGGGCTCCTGATCCTCTCTGAGCTTGCAGGCGTTTCATGAGCCAGCTAGGTAACATCATCAATGCTAGAAGAGAGGGAGGTTTGTTCTCTGGTCTACCACTCACCCACCCCCTTCCAGCACTGATGGTATTACATAGAAACATAGAAGGTTGATGACAGTTATTGTGGATTGACCAACCACGTCTGCTGGAAGTTTGTTTCAAGCCTCTACTCCTCTTTCGGTCAAATAATATTTTCTCACGTTGCTTCTGATCTTTCCCTCATCTAACCTCAGATTGTGTCCCCTTGTTCTTGGGTTCACTTTCCTATTAAAAACACTTCCCTCCTGAACCTTATTTAACCATTTCACATATTTAAATGTTTCGATCATGTCCCCCCTTTTCCTTCTGTCCTGCAGACTAGACAAATGGAGTCCATGAAGTCTTTCCTGATCGGTTTTATGCTTAAGACCTTCCACCATTTTTGTAGCCCGTCTTTGGACCCCTTCAATTTGATCCATATATTTTTGTAGATGAGGTCTCCAGAACTGGACACAGTATTATTCCAAATTACTTGGTTGGATCTGAAACTTCTGCAAGCAAAACAGCCAAGCTCAGAAAGCACCAAGAACCCCACAGTTCAACCCTGGCTACAAATATTTTCCTGTGTCAGTATTTCAAACATTATAAGAAATTCTTTCTCCTCCCTTGAAAATGGACGGCAGGAAGTTCCTCACAGACAGAAGCCAAGGGTTATGAGAGAAGGGCTGGCAGCTGGCTCCTAGGCTATTTTTGACCAGACTAAATATTAAATAATTTTAGCCTAGAATAAAGATTCCTATTTCTGATGAAGGAGCTGACCTTAGGCTAAGGAAGGCCAACAGGCAGCTCAACCTAAGGTCAGCACCTTCATCAGAAATAGGAATGTTTATGGACGTAATATCCCTCTGGCAGAATGGGAGCAAATTTGGGTGAGAAATATTAAAATGACCAAATCAATAATTTACAAAGAAAACCAATATAAAATGTTGTACCGGCGGCACTTAGCCCCGAAAAGATTGGCTCGGATATATCTAAATCACAACCAGACATGTTGGAAGTGGAGAGGAGAGCAGGGGACCTTCTGGAACCAACTCCCCCCCCCCCGGAGATTAGAACTGCCCCCACCCTCCTTGCCTTTCGTAAACTCCTTAAAACCTACCTCTGTCATCAAGTGTGGGGGAACTGAGACATCTCCCCCTGCCTATGTAGTCCTAGTGCATGATATGACTGTATGTATGTTGTTTATATTGGGGTTCCTTGCTTTTAGACTTTTAAATGTATAATTGTTGTCTTAGATTTTAATTATTAGATTTATCAATATATATTGTTTTTATCACTGTTGTGAGCCGCCCCGAGTCTGCAGAGAGGGGCAGCATACAAATCTAATAAATAATAATAATAATAATAATAATAATCTAGGGTGGTCATGACCCAAAGCGAAAAGGTGCTGGAATCAACTTAGAAAGTGGCTAGAAGAAATAATGAATGTACGCCAGAGTTCTTTCTCCTAGGCATTGTTAGAAATCCATATGTTAAAAATGTTAAGTATTTAATATTACACATTATAACGGCCGCAAGAATAGCCTATGCAAAAAAAGAAAGAAAGAAAAACCCACAGATACCTAGCAATAAGGAGATAATTAAAGAAAACATAAGAATGTGCAGAAATGGACCGGTTAACTATGGCAGTGTTTCCCAACCTTGGCCACTTGAAGGTATCTGGACTTCAACTCCCAGAATTCCCCAGCCAGCGAATGCTGGCTGGGGAATTCTGGGAATTGAAGTCCAGATACCTTCAAGTGGCCAAGGTTGGGAAACACTGAACTATGGAACTGAACAATTAAAAGGACTCAGGTTATTATTCTACCTGGAGAAACTGGTACAATAGTTCTCAAAAGAGAAAAACAAACCAACAATAAGAGATAGAACTTTATAAAGAAATATGTGTGCAAATGTAAACATGAATAACCTATCAATGAAAATATATGGATGTTACCCACTTGAAAGTGTTAAAATGTACTAAGATGTAAATATTAAAAAGCAATAAGAATATATATTATTAAAAGAGGAATGTTTAGGCTGAAAATATTGGAGCTCTGTAGGCACCCAACTTTTCAAAGACTCCCAGTCGGGGGCTGGTGGGCATTTTTTTTTTTTTTTTTGCAAAGACGAGCCAATCCCAGTTCTTGCCACAGGTCAGTTACCTGGGAATTTGTTGACTTGTCCCGAGTAAATGACATTTTCGTGAAAGGAGACGGCATGCCAGTAGATGTCGCAGGGCACGCGGCGACCAAACGGGAACTGGACACGGCGGAAGAGAAGGAGACAGAAATGAAATCATTTAGCCAAGAGCAACCTGAGAGTCCAACCTTCTTAAACCTTTTAATTAAAATCATGGAATGCGCAAAATTATCAAAATTGATAATGGAGATGCAAAACAGGGAAGCCACTGACTTCTGCAAGGCCTGGGAGAAACGGTGCCATTGGCTTAGACAACCCCTCTCCCCAATATTATTTAACAAGAAGACTGTTCAACGACGATTTCATGTACTGGCAACACACCATGAAATGAAAACAAACTTTCTGCATAACTTACATAAGACATTGAACAGCGCAACCTTTAGACACACAACAAGCATTAAGAATTAAGCATTAAGAGTCTGCGGAGAGGGGCGGCATACAAATCTGATTAAATAAATAAATAAATAAATAAACAAAGCCCAAAAATATTGAGTGCATGGACACGACCTTGCTCGTTAGATAAACACCAGCAATATTTAACTAACATCATTTAATGAATAAAAATCAAGGGAAATTTACAGCAACACCATATTTAAACCAGAGGTCGTATATTACGGAAGTGCCACCTCAATAGCCGGCGTTTCTTCTCCTCCTTTTCTCATTTCTTTCCCAATCCCCCTTTTCTTTTTTCTGTCCCCTTCCTACTATATCTTTCCTCTCTTTTCGCTTTCTCCCTTCTCTCTTTCCTTCTATCTCTGTCACAATACAACATATATGGTTGATATGTCATGTACTATATTTATATGTACAGTGTTCCCTCGATTTTCGCGGGTTCGAACTTTGCGAAAAGTCTATACCACGGGTTTTCAAATATATTAATTAAAAAATATTTTGCGGGGTTTTTCCCTATACCACGGTTTTTCCCACCCGATGACGTCATATGTCATCGTCAAACTTTTGTATGCCTTTAATAAATATTTTTTTAAATAAGCTTTAATTAGTAAACATGGTGAGTAATAATCTAAATGGTTGCTAAGGGAATGGGAAATTGAAATTTAGGGTATTTACTTCCGCATCTCTACTTCGTGGAAATTCAACTTTCGCGGGCGGTCTCGGAACGCATCCCCCGTGAAAATCGAGGGAACACTGTATCTCTGTTTCATTTGTAACATATACATTTAATAAAGATATTTATTTAAAAAGGAAAAATGAGCCGGGGTGGCGCAGCAGGTAGAGTGCTGTACTGCAGGCCACTGAAGCTGACTGTAGATCTGTAGGTCAGCGGTTCAAATCTCATCACCAGCTCAAGGTTGACTCAGCCTTCCATCCTTCCCAAGTGGGTCAAATGAGGACCCGGATTGTGGGGGCAAGAGGCTGGCTCTGTTCAAAAGTGCTATTGCTAACATGTTGTGAGCTTCCCTGAGTCTAAGGAGAAGGGCGGCATTAAAATTGAATGAATGAATGAATGAATGACTAAATAAATAAATAAATAGAAATCGTTTAGCCAAAGTCCCCTAAGCTTACAGGCATCCTACTCGGGGGGGGGGGGGACCGAGAGGGGGGGGGATACATTTTGTAGAGATTGCTGTGACCTTGTTCCTCTCTTCTCTTTCTTTTTTCTAAGGAAAGAAAAGGATCCAAAAACCCTGAGCTTTCTCAACAGCTGGAGCTCGGGAGGGAGAAAAAACAAATTAATTAACACGCTAATTGGGCCCGTGCTTTCATTCTCCCCTGCTTAATGGGGAACGGTGACACCCACAACTGACAACAACAGACACAAAGAAGATGGGGGGGGTCTGTGACTCACAGCCTGATACTTCGAGATGGGGGGGGACAGGGGAGACGGTCTATGACAGTGAGGGCGAACCATAGGTGGCACAGGTGTCACAGGTGGCGCGTGGAGCCATATCTATTGGCACGCGAGCCGTTGCCCTAGCTCAGCTCCAAGGTGCATGTGTGTGCCGGCCAGCTGATTTTTGGCCTCCGGAAGGGCGTTTTTGGCTTCCAGAGAGCCTCCAGGGGGGTGGGGGAAGGTTTTTTTTACCCCCTTTGGAGCCCGGGGAGGGCAAACACGAGCCTACAGAGGTCTACGGAGAGGGGCGGCATACAAATCCAATTAATAATAATAATAATAATAATAATAATAATAATAATAATAATTATTATTATTATTATTATTACTGGGCCCAACAGAAGTTGGGAAAGAGGCCGTTTCTGGCCTCCAGAGGACCTCTAGGGGGTGGGGGAAGCTGTTTTTGCCCTCCCCAGGCATTGAATTATGGGTGTGGGCCCTTGCACATGCACAAATAGTGTGCACACACATTCTTTCGACACCCGAGGGAAAAAAGGTTTGCCACCACTGTTCTATGACCTGTGAAAGGTCTGTTTGCAAGAGAACAAGACGGCAACAGTGCCCATGTGCTCCCAATCCTCCTCTATCTCTGCCCCGGAGGCAACTGGAATGCAATGGGGAGGGGGGGTTCGTGCCCCCCAACATGCTGCTTTCCAAGTGTGTTCAGCCCCACCGAAGGGAAGGGTCTTTTCTGTGGCAGCCCCGGCCCTTTGGAATCAACTCTCCCCCCTGGAAATTCGCACTGCCCTCACCCTCCTGGCCTTTCATAAGCCTCTAAAAACACATAGAAATGTAGAAGACTGACGGCAGAAAAAGCCCTCCTGGTCCATCCAGTCTGCCCTTCTACTATTTCCTGTATTTTATCTTAGGATGGATCTATGTTTATCCCAGGCAGGTTTAAATTCAGTCACTGTGGATTCTTCCTTCCTTCCTTCCTTCCTTCCTTCCTTCCTTCCTTCCTTCCTTCCTTCCTTCCTTCTCTTTCTTTCCTTCCTTCTTCATTCATAGAAACATAGAAGATTGATGGCAGAAAAAGCCCTCCTGGTCCATCCAGTCTGCCCTTCTACTATTTCCTGTATTTTATCTTAGGATGGATCTGTGTTTATCCCAGGCATCTACTCCTCTTTCAATCAAATCATATTTTCTCGCGTTTCCAATCACGCTTGGCCAAGAAAGACTTCCGTGCTATTCTCTATACCAGTGTCCAATGTAGAAAACTGCCAGAGAGAACGTACAAACAAATGCCGGTCATTTCTCAAACTAGCGCCCAGGGCCAGGGGATATTTTGTGCAAGTGGTGCTTCCACAGATGGCCTTCCGCAAGGCACGAGCGCCCCCTCCTGGCCACAGAGATCTGAGAATTAAGTGTGTGTGTGTGTGTGTGTGTGTGTCTGAGCTAATTATGCTAATTCCTTCATAACACCCTGCAAAGCCCAGTGGAGAATGAAGGTGTCACTTCGTTACAAAAAGGATTTGGATTTGTTGGGAGGGGGGAACCTCTCAGAAGTGCCCCCCTCTCCGGCCTCTGCCTTCCTCTCACACCTTTGCAAGGGATTTTTGCAAGCCAATCACTCACACATCACATTAGCACAAAATCCTGTTTTAGCCCGATTTATTTCTGCTTCAGTCTCTGGTATTACAGAAAGCGATGGTGTGGTTTTGGTGAGCAAGGCTGGCAAACCTCTTCATGGCCAAACACAGATGGCTCCGTTTTCTGATTCTGCCCCAAACCTTGGTTTCTTTTTTCTTCTTAAAGAGGGAAATTGGGGGTGCAGCCTGCTGGCTTTGCGTCTAGGACAGTTATGGCGAACCTATGGCATGGGGGCCATAGGTGGCACGTGGAGCCATAACTGGTGGCACACGAGCCGTTGCCCAAGCTCAGCTCCAACATGCGTGTGTGTGTGCCGGCCAGCTGAGTTTTGGCTCGCACAGAGGCTCTGGGAGGGCCCTGGGAGACTTCAGAGAAGGGCGGCATACAAATCTAAATAATAATAATAATAATAATAATAATAATAATAATAATAATAATAATAATAATAATAAACTGGTGGGATCATAAGCCTGAAAAAGTGGTCGAAAATGAGCAAGCAAAACTACTGTGGGACTCCTGACTTCCGACTGACCGAATTCTGAAGCATAACACACCAGACATTGTGATCATGGAGAAAAAGAAAGTATGGATCATCGACATCGCAATCCCAGGAGACAGCAGAATTGAGGAGAAGCAGCTGGAGAAATTAGTGAAATACGAAGATCTAAAAATCGAGCTGCAACGATTCTGGCATAAGCCAGTGAAAGTGGTCCCAGTGGTCCTTGGCACGCTGGGCGCAGGGCCAAAGGATCTCAGTGGACATTTGAAAACCATCGGAATTGACAAAATCTCCATCTGTCAATTGCAAAAGGCCGCTTTACTGGGATCGGCAAACATAATTCGCTGCTACATCACACAGTCCTAGGTGCTTGGGAAGCGCCCGACTGGGGATGAAATGCGAAATCCAGCATAGTGATCTCGTTTGCTGTGTTGTACTGACATAATAATAATAATAATAATTTTTGACTTACAGGGGGCCTCTGGGGGAGATGGGGGAGGGTGTTTTTACCCTCCAGAGGCCCCAGGGAAACCTTTGGAACCTGTGGTGGGCGAAACACAAGGCCACTGGGCTCACCAGAAGTTTATTTATTCATTTTATTTATTTGATTTTTATGCCGCCCTTCTCCTTAGACTCAGGGCAACTTACATCATGTTAGCAATAGCACTTTTGAACAGAGCCAGCCTATTGCCCCCACAATCCGGGTCCTCATTTGACCCACCTCGGAAGGATGGAAGGCTGAGTCAACCTTGAGCCGGGGATGAGATTTGAACCGCTGACCTACAGATCTAGAGTCAGCTTCAGTGGCCTGCAGTACCGCACTCTACCTGCTGCACCACCCCGGCTCTTTTTGGGAAACGGGCCATTTCCAGTCTCCAGAGGTCTTGGGGGGTGCAGGGGAAGCTGTTTTTGCCCTCCCCAGGCATTGAATTATGGGTGTGGGCATTCACGCGTGGGCGATAGCACCCCAGGGAAAAATGTTCCCCATCCCTGGCCTTGGAGCTTCTGTTTTTATTTTCCTTGTGGCTCCATTGAGTTCTCCTGAGGAGGCTGTGGGGGTCCCTGGAACCCACCACTGAAGGCACGGCTGGAAGGAGAGGGCTGGGACAACTACCGGGCCTCAAAAAGCAGCCCCCCCATCATTTCCCCACTGCTCCATGCCGCAAGCCCCCCCAAAGGAGCCCACTGACTGGGATTCCAGCCATGGCAGGCTCCAATTGTTGGGGTCTCCAAAGAAGCCCAGGGGCCCCCTCCCAGCCCCCCACCAGCCGGGCCTGCAGCCCTGGTTGTGAACACCACAAAGGCCCTTCTGGCACCACTCAGTGATGTCACAAACGGCTTTGTGGACACTAGGAAGGAAGGAAGGAAGGAGGGGATGGATGGATGGATGGATGGATGGATGGATGGATGGATGGATGGATGGATGGATGGATGGGAGCTGCAGGAAGGGGGGGGGAGGTTTATTTATGTATTTATTCGTTGGACTTGTAGTATACTGCCCTTCTCCGTGGACACAGGGCGGCTCACAACATATCCAAAAAAAACCCAACCAGTACTGTATACAATAACACACCTGAAATCCAATTACTGTAATATAAATAACTAATCTAAAACCAATTTTAAAAAGGCTAAAACATTAAAAACAATTCATTCTAATTCAAACCACAGACATACCACACACTCGCTGGCCAGAGGGTCTGGGGTCTAGTGACCCCCCAAGCCTGGATAAGTTTTTAGATTCTTGCGGAAGGTGAGGAGGGGGGGGCAGTGTGAATTTCTGGGGGGGAGCTGATTCCAGAGTGCTGGGGCCCCCACAGAAAAGGCCCCGCCAAGTGACATTGTCTGGGTGACCGGACCTGGAGAAGGCTGACTCTGTGGGACCTGACTGGTCACTGGGACTCGTGTGGCAGAAGGTGGTCCTGCAAGTAGTCTGGTCCGATGCCATGTAGGGCTTTGTAGGTCATCACCAACATTTTGCATCGTGTCCGGAAACCAATGGGGCGCCAACGCAGGTTCCTTGAAGACTTCCCCCAAAACCAGCCCCTCCAGAGCCCCTATCGCAGCCCAAGCAGCCCAGGGCGCCGCGGGCCTTCGGAACCGCTCCCACCGGGGTCCCCGCGGAGAAGGCCAAGCCAAGAGGCCCCCCCCCTCCCCCGCGCCTACCTCCTTCCAGCGCAGTTGGCGCAGGCTGAGCTTGAGCGCCTCAAGCGAGGTGCGCGCCTTGGAGCTGTCCACCGTCACCGAGCGCGCGCTGCGGCGGGGGCGCGGGCGAGGGCGGGCCCGGGGCGGGATGGCGGCGGCGGAGACCCCGCCGGCGGCCGCCTTTCCCTCGCGCGGAGGCTCCTGTGCGCCGGCCCCGCCACCGCCTCCTCCTCGGCCGCCGGCCTGACCGCGCGGCGCGGCGCTGGGGGCTCTCCGGAGCGTGGACGCCGTCTCGGGCCGGCCCGCCTTCTCCTCGGCCCCGGCTCGGGCGCCCCGACGGGCGCGGGCGGCTGCGCCTTGGGCTGCGGGCTCCATCCGACCAGCGGCGGCGCTTCCAGCTTCTCCTCCGGCCGTTGCGCGCCCGCCGCCAACGAGCGCCGGCAGGGACTGAGCAGGCTCCCCGGAGCGGCCCCGCGGCCCGGCCGCCGACGCCCCTGGTTGCCCGGACGAGGGAGACGCGCTGCGCCGCCCGCGCGCCGCCCGCCCGCCCGTTCGGCCGGCTTTGGCCTCGGCGCCCGGGCAGGCGCGGCGCGGGGAGGGGGGGGAGGCGGAGGCGGGCAGCCCCCGGGGACCCAGTGCCCAAGGGCCCGGGCGGGGGGCAGAGAGTATGAATGTCCTCCCTGTGGGCGACTCCTTCCCCTTTAACAACAACCCAAGAGGACGCAATAGGTAGAAACTCAATGTAAATCGCTCCAAACTAGACTGCAGAAAATACGATTTCAGCAATAGAGGGGTCAACGCCTGGAATTCACTACCGGACTCTGTTGTTGCTTCTCCCAACCCCAAAACCTTCAACCTGACATTATCTACAATAGACCCCTCCCCTTTTCTAAGGGGTCTGTAAGGGGCGCGCATAAGTGCACCTATGTGCCTCCGTTCCTGTCCTAATGTCTTTTTATCTTTTCTATCTCGACTTTATACTTATATTATCTTAAACATACTACAATACAATACTATAAGTGTTGGCCTTCTCCAGGTCCCGTGGACTAAACAATGCCGTCTGGTGGGCCCCAGGGGAAGAGCCTTCTCTGTGGGGGGCCCGGCCCTCTGGAATCAGCTCCCCCCCCCCGAGATTAGAACTGCCCCCACCCTCCTCGCCTTTCGTAAGTTATTGAAAACTCATCTTGGTAGCCAGGCATGGGGAAACTGACACATCCCCCAACTATCTTGGTTTGTGTATGGTTTGAATGGATTTACGATAAGTGTTTTTAAATTGTTTTTTAAATGTATTGGATTTGTAGACTGTTTATTATTGTTGTGAGCTGCCCCGAGTCTTCAGAGAGGGTGGCATACAAATTGAATAAATTATTATTATTATTATTATTATTATTATTATTATTATTATTATTAATTATTAAGTGACTCCCCGAGAAGGGAGGTGAGAGGCTGGGCTGGGCTGCTGCGAGGGGGATGCTGCCCCTTCTTCTCTCCCCCCCCCCGCCATAATTTTTAGGGGAGATTAAACTGGGAGAAAGCCTGGCCTCAAACCACCCAGTTTGTTGGGGGGGATGAATGAACCCACATGGACCCCAATCTCAGACCCATCTCTGCTCCCAACTTCGTGGTCATAGAACAGAGGTTCTCAACCTTCCTTCCTTCTTTCTTTATTTAAATCCAATTAAATTAACATTAAACAATCTAAAAACCCCAGCTGTGTTAAAAATCATTCAGCCATATTAATGCCGCGACCCCTTAATACAGTTCCTCATGCTGTGGTGACCCCCAACCATAAGTCTAGCGCCAATTCTCCCAACAGAGCATTAAGCTGATTGGCAGGAAGGCCAGAGGGACAATCCCCCACTTTAAGCACCTGATTGGTTGGATTGTAAAAATAGGTTCCAAGGCGCCAGAATAGAAGCCTTAGTTCCTAACAGCAGGGGAAATGTGTCTTTTCACCCAAAGGTCTGCCACATGAATCCCAGTGACCGATTAGGTCCCACAGAGTCGGCCTTCTCCAGGTCCCGTCAACTAGACAATGTTGCTTAGCGGGGCCTTACCTGTGGGGGCCGCGGCCCTCTGGAACCAGGTCCCCCCCAGAGATTCGTACTGCTCCGCCCTCCTTGTGTTCCGCAAGAGTCTCAAGACTCATTTATCTCGCCAGGTTTGGGGAAATTATATCCTGGCCCCTGGCCAATGAATGATTGTAGGATTATATGATTGATTTTAAGATTCAGGGGATTTTATTTATTTATTTATTTATTGGATTTGTATGCCGCCCCTCTCTGTAGACTCGGGGCGGCTAACAACAATGATAAAAAACAACATGTAACAATCCAATTAATAAAACGACAAAAAACCATTATTATAAACCAGACATACACACAAACACACCATGCATAACTTGTAATGGCCTAGGGGGAAGAGCTATCTCAACTCCCCCATGAGTCTTGAGTCGTTTAGGAAAGACAGGGAGGGTGGGGACAGTTCTAATCTCGGGGGGGGGGGGTTGATTCCAGATAGCTATTTAATTTTAATTTAATTGGATTAATGTTATGGCAATTTTCTGTTTTTATATGTTGTAAACTGCCCCGAGTTTTCAGAGGTGAGGCAGAAAAATCCACTAAATAAAATAAAATAAATAAAGGGGTCCTGGCCCCCACTTGGAGAACCACTGTTCTAGAAGGTCCAAGCCCCCCCCCCCCGCAAGGATTCCGAGAGGCAACAGGGCCTCCATAATTGCAGCTCACATCGTCTCCCCCTCCTCTTCAGCCTCCAAGCCCGCATCTTGGGAAGGGGCCAGCTTGCAACGTGCTTGGCAAGGGGTCAACTGCACCAAGCCCCTCTCCCACGTGAGCCTTGGGCCCATCCTATTGACCCACCCTCCTCTGCAGACAAACAGGGGTGAGAGAGAGAGAGAGAGAAGAATTCAATTCAATATTATTTTAAAAAAACCACCGGTGTGAATTATCTGCCAGGCCTGGAAACGGCTCCCAAGCCAAGCACAGGAACCAGGGAAACCTGCAGATGGTGCTGCAGCAGCGAAGAGGGTGGGTGGGCCCTTCCCCAGCTCTCTCATTCCCTCCCCCGCCCTCCAAGAATGAAGTGGGGGGAGGAAAACCGGAAGCCGGAAAGGGAAGAAGCAGGGCCTTGTTTTGGCTGGGGAATCAGAGGCGGGGTGGAGGGAGGGCGAAACAGAGGGACTAGCCTGTCTTCTAAGCTCTGCTCACCCAGCTTTTCCGGGTCAGTTCCAGAGTCCACAGCTGTGTTTGCACAACAAGCTTGATTAGTGGTAAGGGTTCGAATTCCATACCTGGCTTAATCCCATAACCAGGTTAATTGTGATGCGCAAAGGCCTCCCCTGAGAGATTGGGGTGTTAAGTGTCGCTGCAATAAGTCCTTATTGTGTCACCTGCTGTTTTATGCTTGGTGAAAGCTTGTGTGTGCGCTTGTGTGCTGTGGAAGTAAGAGGGGCTTTTTTTTCAGTTTGTTTTCGAGGAGCTGGGTGGCATCTTCCAACAAAATCCCTGTGTCTCCTCCAGGGGACTCCATGTTGAGAGATCAAATTCAGGGGGGCTTGGCTGGACCCCTGAATTTGGTATTTATTAGGGCTTAACCCCATTTGCTGATGATATCACTCTACTGGAAGAAAGTGAAGAGGAACTAAAGAGGGTGAAGAAAGGGCGCAAAGGTTGGCTTGAAACTTAACACTAAGAACACTAAGATCATGGCATCTGGCCCTCTCAAATCCTAGCAAAAAACAGATGGGGAAGAAATGGAGGTAGTGACATATTTTATTTTCCTGGACACCCAAGATGTAAGGCCAAAGAGTCAAGGCCTTGGAATTATGGTCCCAGAAAAAACTCCTGAGAGTCCCTTGGACTGCGAGGAGATCCAATCGGTCGGTCCGAGAGGAGATGAACCCTGGCTGATCCTGGAGAGGGAACTCAAAATACTTTGGCCACCTCGTGTGAAGGGAGGACTCACCGGAGCAGAGCCAAATAATGCTGGGAACGACGGAGGGCAAAAGAAGAGACTTCGCAAAAAGGCCTTTTAGTTTCTTTTTTAAACGTAACTCTTAATTTTAACTTATTTTTATCTCAATGTATACTGTTTTTTATATGTTGTGAGCCGCCCCGAGTCTTCAGAAAGGGGCAATATATAAATAATATAGGTAGGTAGGTAGGTAGGTAGATAAACAAACAGCAACAAGCACCATTTGCAAGGAAATCTTCACTGTGGTCCACCCATTCCTGCAAAAAAACTGAGCTCATGACATTGCTCCAGAGTGTGTGTCACTTTGTGGTCAGTTATGTCATACCCCTCTTGAGTTCAGATGTTGTGTTCCTCTTGTCTGTGGTTCCTCTCTCAATTTGCCACCTCCTTCCTAGAGGCCTGGCAGGTGAGAAGGGGCCCTGCCATTAAGACTCCCTCGCAATTCCGCTAGAAATGGCCCAAATCTTTGATCCCTAACTTGTAGGCCACTCCTGGGAAACCAATATATTCAAATATCCAAACCACTTTTGCACGGAAACTGGTGTTTTCCTCCCTTTCATTTTAGCCCTTGGAAATGAACATTGACCAGACAGCGTTTTTTTATTTTTTCCCCATCCAAGCATTTTTTCCTTTAATTGTAGGACTGTTGAGTCTGTGATACCAACCCAGGAAATATAATTTCCTGGGTTATAATTTGTAATAACCTATAATTTAAAGTGCATCACGTGTTGTTTATGTTTTCCACAGGCATTGGACTAAACGTGGCCCAAATGCACAAGGCCGAATGATGCTGTTTTTGTCCCATTTCTTGTACCCTGGATTTTGCTCCTGGGGACCCCAAGAGGGTTGGGCAGTTCACACCCTGACACAAGCCAGGATGGGGCCGATTGATCTGGACATTTTGTGCAAATCAAGCTCCTTGTGGCTTCTTTGTATAACTGACCACAAAGTGAGCAAACCCTCTGCGGAGCGATGTGCAAACGCATGAGCTCAGTTTGTTATTACGATAAGTTTAATGGGGAAGCCCAGGTGAGGGAGGGCTTCGGGGAACAGAGTCTGGCTCAATTTCCGAGGGGGGGAAGCAATGAGAGGACGAGTTCTGAGACCCCAACAGGGGCCCAACGGGGGGGGGGGGGGCTTCTGACTTCCTACTCCAGACAGAAAAGGTTTCTTCTCTGAAAAAGCTTGTAAATTTTGAGCTCTTTCTAAAATTCTCTGCTTCTACAGAGGAATCATTGAGTCTGTCATCTGCACCTCTACCACTGTCTGGTTTGATTCTGCAACCCAACAAGACCGACACGGACTTCAGAAAAAAACAATGGCTGCCAGCCTGTCTTCCACTGAGGACCTATAATACTGTACGAGTGAAAAAGAGAGTGGCGAAAATATTGACTGACCCCTCACATCCTGGACACAAACTCTTTCAACCCCTACCCTCAAAACGTCCCTACAGAGCCCTGCACACCAAGACAACTGGACACAAGGACAGTTTTTTCCCCGAACGCCCTCACTCTGCTAAACAAATAACTCCCTCAACAATGTCAAACTATTTACTAAGTCTGCACTACTATTACTACTAGCTTTTTCTCATCATTCCTATCACCCATCTCCTCCCACTTAGGACTGTAGGACTGTAACTTGTTGCTTGTATCCTTAAGATTTTTATTAATGTTGATTGTTTCATTGCTTATTTGACTCCTATGACCATCATTAAGTATTGCATCAAATGGATCTTGTCTTTTATGTACAGTGAGAGCCTCTGCGCCAAAGACAAATTCCCTCTGCGTCCAATCACACTTGGCCAATAAAGAATTCTCTTCTATTCTATTATAAAGCCCTACATGGCATCGGATCAGAATACCTTCGGGACCGCCTTCTGCTGCACAAATCCCAGCGACCGATTAGGTCCCACAGAGTTGGCCTTCTCCAGGTCCCGTCGACAAAACAATGACCCTTAGCTGTTTCATTTTATGTATGGTTTAATTGGATGGTATGACTGTTTTTTAAAATGGGTTGTTATAATTCTTTTTAATGTTAGATTTATGCTTTGTCTTTTGTTGTGAGCCGCTCCGAGTCTTCAGAGAGGGGTGGCATACAAATCTAATAAATTATTTATTATTACTATTACTATTACTATTATTACTATTACTATTATTACTATTATTAAATATTCCGCTGAAAAATTCACTGTAAGAGGCCAAGAGTGGGGGGGCGGAGGAGGCGCCCCAGAAAGGTCATGGGGGGAGATGAGCCCCGCCCGCCTCCGGTCTGGTTCTCCTCGAGACCCTCCAGCCGGTCCTCAGCGGTGGATCGAGGCCCCCGCTCGGCCGGTACCTTGGACAGCGCCGCGCCCGGGCTCCAGAACCGGCGGGCCGGGGTGGGGGGACGGGACGGGGCGCCTCCCACGCCGACCCAGCGGCCTCTCCCCGTTCCCGCCTCGCTCCGCCCCGACGTGGCGCATCACCCGAGCGGGCCACCCCCGGGAGGAGCCACCGGCTGCCTGGCTGCTTGGAGCGCGCGGCGGAGCAGGGCAGAGGCGGGCAGGGGGCGATGCACTGGGTCCGGCCGAGCCCCCCGCCGCCGCCGCCGCCGCCGCAAGATGCCCGGGAAGCTGCAGAACCGCTACAACCTGGTGGACGAGGCGGCCGACGCGCGGCTCCCGCTGCACAACGAGGAAGCCTTCCAGCACGGCATCCACTTCCAGGCCAAGGTGAGCGCGGGGCGGCCGGGCAGACGGGCGGGCCAGGGAGCCACCGGGCCGGGCTCCTCCTCGGGCAGCGGCCGCCCCCCCCCCCCGCGGGCATCTAGACTAGTGCTTCCCAACCTTGGCCACTTGAAGCTATCTGGACTTCAACTCCCAGAATTCCCCAGCCAGCAAATGGAGTTGAAGTCCAGACAGCTTCAAGTGGCCAGGATTGGGAAGCCCTGTTCTAGACGGCCGGCTGCGCAAGGCGCAAACGGGGCCAAGTTGCTTGGTCACTGCTGCATTGGGGGGCGGCCGGTGCAGCCAGAAGGCAGCGAACTTTTGAAACAGCGCCTCTCTCTCTCTCTCCATCTAGCCGTTATTACCCCCCCAACGCCCTCCCTCTGCTAAACCAATCATTCCCTCCACCCTCTCAAACTATTCACTAAGTCTGCACTGCTATTACTACTAGTTTTTTTTCTTCTCATCCTTCCTATCACCCATCTCCTCCCACTTAGGATGGTCACTTGTTGCTTGTATCCTTAAGATTTTTAATAATATTGTTTCCTCGTTGCTTATTTGACCCCTAGGATAATCATTAAGTGTTGGACCTCATGGTTCTTGACAAATGGATCTTTTCTTTTATGTACATTGAGAGCATCCGCACCAAGACAAATTCTTTGTGTGTCCAATCACACTTGGCCAATAAAGAATTCTGTTCTGTTCTATTCTAATTCTATTCTATTCATAGAAACATAGAAGATTGAGGGCAGAAAAAGACCTCCTGGTCCATCTAGTCTGCCCTTATACTATTTCCTGTCTTTTATTTTAGGATGGATCTATGTTTATCCCAGGCAGGTTTCAATTCAGTGACTGTGGATTGACCAACCACGTCTGCTGGAAGTTTGTTCCAAGGATCTACTACTCTTTCAGTCAAATCATATTTTCTCATGTTGCTTCTGATCTTTCACCCAACTAACTTTAGATTGTGCCCCCTTGTTCTTGGGTTCACTTTCCTGTTAAAAACACTTCCCTCCTGAACCTTATTTAACCCTTCAACATATTTAAATGTTTCGATCATGTCCCCCCTTTTATTTCTGTCCTTCAGACTCGACAGATGGAGTTCATGGAGTCTTTCCTGATCAGTTAGATGCTTAAGACCTTCCACCATTTTTGTAGCCCGTCTTTGGACCCATTCAATTTTATCAATGTTTCGATCATGTTCCCCCCACCCCTTTCCCTTATTCTGTTCTGTCCTGTCCTATCCTATCCTATCTCCCCTCTGTTGGGCATCAGGTGTGACCTCTCTAGAAGCTCCTCCCCTCCGAGCTTCCATGCCTAGGTGTGGCACCCCCCACCCCCCAACCATGTGCTGGTCAGATTGAACAACTTGCCCCGTTCCTCCCTCCCCTCCTTCTCTTTGCATCCCCAGGAAACTGCTGGAGAATCAGTCAACCCAGACATTACAAAAACCTGTTTAAAAACCCACCCAACCCACCCACCCTGAGTTAACTAGCCAATGCTGGTCTTCCTTCCATGGGGTAGAGCCAATGAATTTTAGGGCCCAGAAAGGTGGGTGGCAGAAGAACCAAACAGGTCCACCACGCGGGCTGGATCTGGCTTCAGCATAAACTGGTTTGTCCTGCTGGGCGCTCTTTTCAACCATTATTTTAATTGTCCAGCAATTTCAGAGTTTAAATGAGTTGGAAAGTTTTCCACGGAATTAATTAGCAACCTAAATGGCAGGGTGAACGCCCCGCCCCCACCTGGCCAAACTCACCTCTTTTCATTTATTTGCTGCTCTTCCGCTGGGGAAAATGTGGAGGCTTCCTGGTGGCACCGATCTCTTCATCGGCTCAAATGGAAAGGGGTGGATTCGGTGATGAGAAAAATCTACTGTGGATTCTACACTACAGAATCTATATTTGTATCCAGGGGGAGATTTTTAAAAAATATATGGGAAAATTGTTCCCCTAACCAGCAACATGCAGACACCAGTTTTGCAAAAAAGCCAAAATAATAGGTTTTTTTGGGGGGGGGTTTGCTGATTCCCACCGGTTGTTGCAATGGCTCAGGAAGGAATCCCCCTTTGGAATCACCAAGATCTCCTCAGGGCCAGAATTTCAGTGGCTAGCAGGAATCTTGCAGGATCTCTCCATGGGAGTGGAATTTAACCCTGTTTAAGCCAGGAGGTTATTCTCTGGATTAAGTATTCCTGGGTTTTAAATCTGTGTGGGCTGGGCTGCTTTTCTGAAGGGGATTTGCTGAGGCTCTGCTTTAAGCCCCCCTTCTCTGAAGGCATCTAGGATTTGGCTAAATCAGGAAGTGTCTGGAGTGGCCATTTTGGAGGGCAGTGTGTGAGAGAGAGGGGGGGAGAGGGAGAGAGAGAGAGAAGGAGAAAGAGAAAGAAAGAGGAAGAGGAAGGAAGAGGAACAGAGAGAAAGAAAGAGAAAGGGAAAGAGTGCAGGAAAAATAGGAAAGAAAGAAAGAAAGAGAAAGAGAAGAAGAGGAAGAGGAGAAGAGGAAGAGGAGAAGAAGGAGGAGGAGGAGGAGACACGGCCCTTCTTCTCGCTTTAAAGCTTCGAGTGATAAAAAATACACTGAGTTAGCACTCCAGAGATGAAGAAAAGAAAAAAACACAATTTCCTGGCATTGAGGCCTTTTTGGTCTTTAATTAGAACCATTTGAGGGGGAGAGGATTTAAAAATAGTGCAGCAAGCAATTATTTACACTTGCAAGTGTCAATTATTAGTTGTTTACATTTGGAAGCCTCCAACCCTTGTTAATTGTCTCAAACCTGGAACCGACTGCTCAGATTTCTTCCTCTTTTTAATTGCCGCCTTATATCTCGTTCTCATCCCGATTTGCAAGATGGCAGGACAGGCACCTCTTTGCTTTAGCACAGCCGAAGCCTTTAGCAATGGCTCGTTTCTGAGTTTGCCCCCCCCCTTTTTTTAATGTGGCACTTGCCAAATATGTGGGACTACACTCCCACGCTTGGAATCTGGTATCCAGTTTTGGTCGCCAGGATGCAAAGAGGATGTTGAGACTCTAGAAAAAGTGAAGAGAAGAGCAACGAAGAGGATGAGGGGACTGGAGGCTAAAACACATGAAGAACGGTTGCAGGAACTGGGTAAATATCTAGTTTAATGAGAAGAAGGACCAGGGGAGACAGGATAGCAGCCTTCCAATATCTCAGGGGTTATTGCCACAAAGAAGAGGGAGTCAGGCTATTCTCCAAAGTGCATGAGGGTAGAACAAGAAGCAATGGGTGGAAACCAAACACGGAGAGAAGCAACTTAGAACTAAGGAGAAATTTCCTGACAGTCAGAACGGTTGATCAGTGGAACAGCTTGCCACCAGAAGTTGTGGATGCCCCAACACTGGAGGTTTTTAAGCAGAGGTTGGATAACCATTTGTATGGAGGTAGTGCAGGGTTTCCTGCCTAAGCAGGGGGTGGACTAGAAGACCTCCAAGGTCCCTTCCAACCCTGTTGTTGTTGTTGTTGTTGTTGTTATTGTTGGGCTTTTCATTGTGGGAAAACTAATTGCCTCCTACAGGGATGCCTGGTAAGATCGGCAGCAAACACATTTGAGAGATACATTAATCAATGCATCGAACTCTCTTTCTCTCCCTCCAGTACATTGGCAGCTTGGATGTGCCAAGGCCCAACAGCCGCATGGAGATTGTGGCCGCCATGAGAAGAATCCGGGTGAGTCCATGCAGAACGCCCCCCCCTCCATCCCTCCTGCCTTGCCCCTCCCGTGCCCCCCTCCCCAACCTCCCAAGCATTTTTCCTTGGAAGGTGAGAAGGGGGAGGAAAGCGCGATGTTCTCTTGTTCCCAAATCCCCCCCCCACACACAAATGCCACCCCCGCCTTCCTCTCTGAGAAGCAGCCAGGCCACCTCCTGCTTGCAATGCTCCCGCTGTCTCCGCTCCCGAGCCCACAGCCGGCCCCTCTCCCAGAGCGGAAGGCAGGAAAGACAGCCAGGAACGACCCTTGCAAAGGGCAACCCTGGCCTACGTTTATTTTTATTCATTTATTTATTTGTCCAACATGAGATTGGGATCCCACTGTATAGAGCGCTGGTGAGGCCACATTTGGAATAATACTGTGTCCAGTTCTGGAGACCTCACCTACAAAAAGAGATGGATCAAATTGAACGGGTCCAAAGTTGGGCTACAAGAATGGTGGAAGGTCTGAAGCATCAAACTGACCAGGAAAGACTTCATGGACTCCATCTGTAGAGTCTGGAGGACAGAAGGAAAAGGGGGGACACGATCAAAACACTTAAATATGTTAAAGGGTTAAATAAGGTTCAGGAGGACTCTTCCTCCTCCTCCTCCTTCTCTGTCCAGTTTCTGAACAACTCCCTCTCACTGTTTTGCAGGATTTAAGCTGGTGGGGCCTCTGTGCGCTTCCCAGGCCAATGGAACAGGGCAGGCTGTGCTTGGCCTTGAAACAACATACCCCACCCAGTGCAAAACCTGGAAAAATCCTTCGTTTGGTGCCCACAGGGCCAGGCCAGCGTCTCTGGAGAAATGGCTCCAAGGAAAATTCATGGGTGTTTCTCAACCTTGCCCACTTGAGGATGGGCGGACTTCAACTCCCAGAATTCCCCAGCCGACAGGGATGGACTCCAACTCCCAGCATGCTCTTTGTGAACTTCTGGGAGTGGAAGCCCACCCATCTTCAAGGGGGCAAGGTTGAGAGCCTGTTTGTAGCCCACTATCTCCCTTGTGTCATTTGTCAAGACATGAGGAGGAGAAGGAGAAGGAAGAGGAGGAAGAGAAGGAGGAGGAAGAGGAAGAGGAGGAGGAGGAGGAAGAGAGGAAAGAGAAGAAGGAAGAGGAGGAAGAGAAGGAGGAGGAAGAGGAGGAGGAGGAAGAGGAGAAGGAGGAGGAAGAGGAGGAGGAGAAGGAGGAGGAGGAGGAAGAGGAGGAGGAGGAAGAGGAAGAGGAGGAGGAGGAGGAAGAGGAGGAAGAGAAGAAGGAAGAGGAGGAAGAGAAGGAGGAGGAAGAGGAGGAGGAGAAGAGGAGAAGGAGGAGGAAGAGGAGGAGGAGGAAGAGGAGAAGGAGGAGGAAGAGGAGGAGGAGAAGGAGGAGGAGGAGAAGGAGGAGGAGGAGGAAGAGAAGGAGGAGGAAGAGGAGGAGGAGAAGAGGAAGAGGAGAAGGAGGAGGAAGAGGAGGAGAAGGAGGAGGAAGAGGAGGAGGAGAAAGAGGAGGAGGAAGAAGATGAGGAGGAGGAGGAGGAGGAGGAAGGCCACAGAAGAGATCCTGAGTGTCCCCTTATCCTGTGGTTCTATCGGAGGCATCTGCCTGTCTTTTCAAGCAGACAGACGGTGCCCTATGAATCTCGCAGCCACCAGAGTGGTGGTGCCATGCGTTTCCTTCCTTGAGTCATGCATCACCTTTCGGCTGAGCTGAAGAACAGATTTTCCTCCCACTGTGTGGAGAGAAAGAAATCAAGAATTTCAATCGCTCTTTCGCTTGTGGGTTCAGTGGGGAAGAACCTGTTTTGCCAGAAGAAACGCTTGGAGAAAAAGAGAACCGAGATCCGATTCAGGTGCCACCCACACAGGAGCAGGAGCTGCTTCACAGAAACCCACGATTAAGCCTGGAGAAAGACTGGGGGGGGGAGCAGAAGAGACCCACAGGGTGGGGGAGAATAGGCAACCACAGCCAGCACTGTTCCAGCGACACAAGATCGAAATGATTGCAAGTGCAAACACAGCTCAGAAGGAAAAATCTCGGGTCTCCCAGATGGGATCCTACAGTTACCACTGCCTTTAAAAACAACAACAGGATAGCTGGAGGTAGAACAAGCAGGAAGATGGATAGTGTGATCACGCTGTGTAGAGCGCTGGTGAGACCACATTTGGAATAATACTGTGTCCAGTTCTGGAGACCTCACCTACAAAAAGATATTGAGAAAATTGAACGGATCCAAAGATGGGCTAGAAGAATGGTGGAAGGTCTTAAGCATAAAACGTATCAGGAAAGACTTCATGAACTCCATCTGTAGAGTCTGGAGGACAGAAGGAAAAGGGGGGACATGATCGAAACATTTAAATATGTTAAAGGGTTAAATAAGGTCCAGGAGGGAAGTGTTTTTAATAGGAAAGTGAACACAAGAACAAGGGGACACAATCTTAAGGTCAGTTGGGGGAAAGATCAGAAGCAACATGAGAAAATATTATTTGACTGAAAGAGTAATAGAGGCTTGGAACAAGCTTCCAGCAGACATGGTTGGTCAATCCACAGGAGCTGAATTTAAACATGCCTGGGATAAACACAGATCCATCCTAAGATAAAATGCAGGAAATAGTAGAAGGGCAGACTAAATCACTGTTTCCCAACCTTGGCCACTTGAAGATATTTGGACTTCAACTCCCAGAATTCCCCGGCCAGCGAATGGAGTTGAAGTCCAGATAGCTTCAAGTGGCCAAGGTTGGGAAACACTGGACTAGATGGACCAGGAGGTCTTTTTTCTGCTGTCAATCTTCTTCTGCATTTCTATATTATATGGTTGCAGGTTTGATGGCACCAACTCTTCAAACGGGCCACCGACCTGCCAAATAAACCCGTGATTCCTCACACACACACACACACACAAACTCACACCCCTTTCAAGGCCACCTTTTGCAAAGAGAAGCGTCCAAGGGGAACGGAGGAGGTATGGTGGGCAGGAATAAGTCCTCAGCCATGAAAGGAAACATTTTCTCCCAGCGCGCTTTGTTGCGCCACCCCCATAAACCCGGGGTGCCTGCAGAGCCGAGATCAAAGGGGTTGGATTTCTGAGCGACACCCTCCCTGGGAGAAGAACAAACCCGGAGGAAGGAAGAGCCGGAATCCGAGAGAAAGAGAGAGAAAAAAGGGGGAGAGAATCCAGCGGAATGCAAATGTGGCGGATAAGAGCCGGTTATGCCAAGCAACGCTGTCATTAAAGCCACGCTAAGCCTGAATTTGAATGTATTTTTAAAACTGCAAGGCCTCCCTCCCTCCGGATTATTATTAGCTGCCTGGAGTTGTCAAGCTTTCTCTGCAGAAATTAAGCCGCCTTCTCCCCAAAAGACTTGTCTGCGACAGCCGCTCCATTCGGACTGGCCTGGGATCTTAAGCAGAGGGGAGAGAGGGGTCCTCAGAGCGCCCCCCCGGCCCCTCTTCCTGCAGAGATTTCTCCTTCCTCTTTCCTGATGATGCCACCCACCCTCTGAATCGTGCCCACCGCCCGCCCCTTTGTGGCACAGACGTTCTCTGCATCTCCACCTCGGACGGCACTGCCAACCTGCCACCCTGGTGCCGGATGAGGGAACGACCTTGTTTCTGAGGAGCCAGTCCCTGTGTTTTGCCTGGCGTGACAGCTGAGCGGTCAAAGTAAAACACACAGACTGGAGTTTTGGAAACACAGAGATATATTTCGTTAACAAGTTGGCTGAGAGCTGCACCTACGGCAAAATAATGCCTGTTTATTGCCAAAGAGTCTGAGTTATCTTCAAGGACGATAGCAAATGTCCAAAAATCCTCAAGGTTTGTAAATAATGTCTCTGAACTGGGCTGAAGCAAGGGTGCTCACTATATTTTGCAATAGCCACAGTCTTTCATAAAGCAATTGTCCAAAGGCTGAGTTTCTCCAAGAAAGCAGGGATGTTGGTTTAGAGAAATGGTGGCATTACCTGATTTCCAATGCAATGTAATTATTTCACAAAACTCTCCAAAATGTTTTAAATCCACATAATGGGATATTTTCTTCAAATTCTTCATACTTTTTCAATCCCTTTAACTTCCATCGAGTCCGATTATAGAAACATCCTCAAATTCATTGGGCTTTTAAAACTCCATTCTTTTAAGTCTCCCTATGGTATTTCCAAATGTTAGATAGCCACTACTTCCATTCTAGAATATCTTTTAGTCTCCTTTTAAATTTCTTTGTTTAATCATTTGATCGGTCAAACCCTCACCTGGGCTTCAATATGTCCACTTCTCTCCTACTCGAAGTGCTTAGATCTTGTCAAATGGACTGGGGGTGGGGGAAGGCTGGCATATCGCTTCCCAACCACCTCACTTAGCCAATGGACGAGCCTGGTCCTGCTGGAAGGCCGTATGCCGAGGGCGTCCTGTGCCCAGGCTGTGGACGGCAACTCTCCTCTCTCTCCCCCCAGTATGAGTTTAAGGCAAAGAATGTGAAGAAGAAGAAAGTCAACATCGTGGTCTCGGTGGATGGGGTGAAGGTGCTGCTGAGGAAGAAGCCCAAGGTAGGTGGTCTGGCCTTCGGGGGGGGCAGAGATAAGCTGGGGTGGAAAGGGTCAACGTCAGGGGATTCCCTTATCCAAAGAGAGAGATCCTGGGCCTCTGGGGTTTGTCAACTGACCCCCTGCCTCCCTTGGCAGAGGAGTTTGTTCTCCCAAGGCCTCTGAGCCTCCACCATCCCAAGTCCTTGCCAAGCCTTGCTCCCCTCGACTCCCGCAGAATAAATAGCGGGGGCTGCATGGCTGCCAAGCCCAAAACAGCCAGCCCGGCTAACGCCGTCTCTTCTCTCCATTCTCCTTTCCAGAGGAAGGAATGGACGTGGGATGAAGGCAAAGTCATGGTGATGCACGACCCGGTCTATCGGTGAGTCTCTGGCAATCACTCGCCTCTTCTTGCCCATCAGGGGGACCACACATTAGTTATTATTTACTAATTGGATTTGTATGCCACTCCTCTCCCAGGACTCTAGCACCTTTTTGTATTATATTACTTTGTATATTTATTATATTATATATTTATTATATTATATTATATTATATTATATTATATTATACTATATTATATCATACTATACTATATTATACTATACTATACTATACATTATAATATATATTGTATATTATATTTTATATTATATTATAAGTTTACTTTATTTTATATTATCACATCATATATCATTTTTTTATTTATGTATTTATTTATTTATTTAATTTATTTGTCAAACAAGTATAGTATTATAGTACGTATTTACACAACATAAGTATAAAATAGAGATAAAAAAGATAAAAAAGACATTTGGACTTATGCATGCCCCCTGCACCCCCTCTTAGAAAAGGGGAGAGGTCTATTGTAGACAATGTAAGGTGGAAGATTTTGGGGTTGGGGGAAGAAACAACAGAGTCCGGTAGTGAATTCCAGGCGTTGACCACTATTGATGAAATCGTATTTTCTGCAGTCTAGTTTGGAGCGATTTACATTGAGTTTGTATCTATTGCATGCTCTTGGGTTGTTGTTGTTAAAGGTGAAGTAGTCGCTAACAGGGAGTACCTTGTGATGTATGCTTTTATGAACAACAGTTAAATCAGTTCGGAGGCGGTGTAGTTTGGAGGTGTATCTAAACGTAGTACAGTATTTTAAGTCTGGAGGAGTAAGGTCATTTGTTATGTGAGGAGGAGTGAAGGACTCTTCTTGTGATAATATCATATATTATTATATCCTTGCGGAGTTGAGCAGCATAGAAATCAAATTAATAAATGAATAATAAATAAATTTTAGTGCCCCTGCAGCAGTCATGAAACAAACTGTTATAACTTGAGGACTATTAACACAACACCAAACATCTGCCCTTTTCCATGGGGAAGGAAGGAATTGCACACATCTGGAAAGGACCATTGAATGGTTGGGTGTTATATTCCCCAATTCAAGGATGTGGAGGGTGGGTTCTGCCCTCCAGGAAGACCAGGCATCAACCCCTCCAGGACCTTCAGGGGATAACGGACCACACTGTGCTGGCGTTTCTGAACATTTGGCCTCAACCACGGCGGCTTGAATGTGGGTGGACTCCAAACTGCCAGAATTCCCACCCACCGATGAGTTAAAAGTCCTGGCGTGTTGAAGCTGCCAAGGTGGAGCTGGAGATAAGAGTTGCCTTGAGATAGGATATAATATAATATATTGGACCATATATCTCTTTTATTTGTGGGTAAAAGTTTAGACCATATATCTAAAAGTAGAGTAAAGGTTTTTGGTTACGATAAAAGAGGGATTAAAAGAAAAATAGATATTGAGGAAAAGGGGGCAGATGATTGAAACATTTAAATATGTTAAAGGGTTAAATAAGGTTCAGGAGGGAAGTGTTTTTAATAGGAAAGCGAACACAAGAACAAGGGGGCACAATCTGAGCTTAGTTGGGGGAAAGATCAGAAGCAACATGGGAAAATATTATTTGACTGAAAGAGTCGTAGATGCTTGGAACAAACTTCCAGCAGACGTGGTTGGTCAATCCACAGAAACTGAATGTAAACCTGCCTGGGATAAACATAGATCCATCCTAAGATAAAATACAGGAAATAGTCTAAGGGCAGACTAGATGGACCAGGAGGTCTTTTTCTGCCATCAATCTTGTTATGTTTCTATGAATGAAGAATGAAGGAAAGAAAGAGAAGGAAGGAAGGATGAGAAAGAAGGAAGGAAGGGAAGGAAGGAAGAGAAGAGAAGGAAGAGAAGGAAGAATCCACAGGAACTGAATTGAAACACGCCTGGGATAAACACAGATCCATCCTAAGATAAAATACAGGAAATAGTAGAAGGGCAGACTAGATGGATCTTGAGGTCTTTCTCTGCTGTCAATCTTCTAGGTTTCTATGTAACATACTGGGGGAGGTTAAGAAAAGAACGCATTAAGAAGGGGATTCTTGAATAAATGACAAGAATGTGTATGATTGTAAGTTTTCTGTAACATTGCATGGTATATACATGTGAATTTGTTTTGTGAAGGGGCAGAAAAAATTTAAAAAAAACTTTTTTGGGGGGGGAGAGAGATTTGCCTCAAGGTGACTTGTACCCCCCCTCCTCTGCCCCCCCTTCCCTCAGGATCTTCTACGTCTCCCACGACTCCCAAGATCTCAAGATCTTCAGCTACATCGCCAGGGACAGCGCCAACAACTCCTTCCGCTGCAATGTCTTCAAGTCCAAAAAAAAGGCAAGCCCCTCTCGGTCCCAGCTGGCGTCCTCGGGCCGAGCCTCGGCCACCGCTAACCGTCTGTCTCCCCGCAGGCCCAGGCCATGCGCGTGGTGCGGACGGTGGGCCAAGCGTTCGAGGTGTGCCACAAACTCAGCCTGCAACATGCCCTCCAGAACGCGGACGGCCAAGCGGACGGGGCAGCAACAACTCTGCCGATGACGGACAGGTGGAAGGTGAGACATTGAGGAGACCTGAGCTGGGTGGGAAATCTGGAGGAGCCCCAGGGGACCCATCTCGCCCACCTGGGCTTCCCAATGGTGGAACTGTGGAAGGTCTTAAGCATCAAACTTCTCAGGAAGGACTTAATAAACTCCATCTGTAGAGTCTGGAGGACAGAAGGGAAAGTGGGGACATGATAGAAACATTTAAATATGTTCAAGGGTTAAATAAGGTCCAGGAGGGAAGTGTTTTTAATAGGAAAGTGAACACAAGAACAAGGGGTCACAATCCGAAGTTAGTTGGGGGAAAGATCAGAAGCAACGTGAGAAAATGTTATTTGATGGAAAGACTAGTAGATGCTTGGAACAAACTTCCAGCAGACGTGGTTGGACAACCCACAGTCACTGAATGTGAACATGCCTGGGATAAACATAAATCCAGATGCCCTTTGATCCACCCAGAAATTACATTGCCTGCAGACACACCTGGATTACGAGGGTCGCCCAGAAAGTAATGCACCACATTTTGTTTCTTCAACAATAACACTGGGGAACAATTTGTAACACGGTTTTGAGTTCAATTTTTGAGTTTTTTTATAATTCATTAGGCCTGTAGTTCGTTTTCTTCTACCGTGTCAAGCTTTTTTCTCTACACCTTATAATACAGTGAATTAGGCAACACGAGCCTCCAATTGCATTTGTTGAAAGGTCAACCTGTCTAGATCAGCAGTCCAGTCTCTTGCAGGAGGTTTCAAGGTAGCCCAGTCCAAATCTACTCCAGGTTCTTCCTCCTCCTCCTCCTCCTCCTCTTCCTAGGGTGGGAAGGGGTTTCTCTGAAGGACATGCATTCGCCCCTTTCGAGGCGACCCATAGTTCCCCAAGGCCAGAATGCCGTCTGTGTCTTATCTTTCCTGCCTCGGTTGTGTCCTCCAAAGGTCTCCGACCACTGGGACCAGCCTTGGCTGACCAGGATCTGGGCTTGGCCGGGTCAGTAGCCATCTGCCTGCCTGACTGCGGGGTCTGCGACCTTCCTTTCTCCATGCCTGAGCTGGGGGAGCTGAAAAACGGGCTCAGCCCCAGGGCAAAGGACAGCCAGGTAGGTAACTCCTGCCGCACAAATCCCAGTGACCGGTCAGGTCCCACGGGGGTCGGCCTTCTCCAGGTCCCGTCAACTAGACAATGTCGCTTGGCGGGTCCTAGGGGAAGGGCCTTCTCTGTGGGGGCCCCGGCCCTCTGGAATCAGCTCCACCTGGAGATTCGTGTTGCCCCCACCCTCCCCGCCACCCGTAAGAGTTTAAAGACTCACTTATGCTGCCAAGCTTGGGGCGATTAGACCTCTGCCCCCCTGGCCGATGGATGTGTAGTACATTTGTTGAATGGACTTGTGTGCGTATGAATTGGCTTTTCAGTTTCTTTTTAAAATGTAATTCTTAATTTTAACTTTAATTATTATCTCAATATACACTGCTTTTGTACGTTCTGAGCTGCCCTGAGTCTTTGGACAGGCATATAATAATAATAATAATAATAATAATAATAATAATAATAATAATAATAATAATAATTTATTAGATTTGTATGCCGCCCCTCTCCAAAGACTCGGGGCGGCTCACAACAATAATAAAAACCAATGTTATAGTAGAACAAATCTAATATTAAAAAACATAAAACCCTATCATTATTTTAAAAACCAAACAGCACATTCGTACCAAACATAAAACAAAGTATAAAAGAGCCTGGGGGAAAGGGGTGTCAACTCCCCCATGCCTGGTGGTATAAGTGAGTCTTGAGTAGTTTACGAAAGACAAGGAGGGTGGGGGCAGTTCTAATCTAATAAATAACAATAATAATAACTCTGTGGGGGGCAGAGGTGCCAATGAATCCGGGAAGCTGGGTCCTTGGGGGTCCCCGGGAGGGGGGAGGGTGGAAGGAGCAGCCCCCACCTCTGGTCTCTTCCGGCTTCCAGGAAACGGAGACGGTCAGCTTCCGGCCCTCCTCGGCCCAGCCCCTGGGCAGCACAGGGAGCCCCTCTTCCTCGGCCTCAGCCACCCCGCTGGCCTCCCAGCACCGCCTGCAGCTGCTCCAACACCAGCTCTTCCAGCAGCAGCAGCAGACGCAGGTGGCCGTCGCACAGGTAAGCCCCCTGGGTCCCGGGTGTGAAGGTTCCCAGGCCCGGGCACCCGTTCCTCTTTTGCCTCTGGGAAAGGGCTCCACTCCTCTAGTTACAACCGCCCTCCGCTTGTGTCGCCCCCGAAGGAGGCTTCCGGGAAGCCCACCCAGTTGGCTTGTGGAACTCCTGGCAACAATGATTCCAATGTGGGTCCAAGCGGGGTTTCCCAAGGGTGGGGGCAGCGTCTGCAGAGACTTGGATGATATGATTAGATTGGATTATTTATTGGAGTTGGAAGGGATCTTGAAGGTTGTGAAGTATTTAGTAGTCAAAGATACACGTACACAGAGGAAATGTGGAGGTGGCAGGTATCCAGGTGATAGTCCAGAGATAGTAGTAATAATTCAGTAATACAATCCGGATATATTAAGGGCACAAAATATTATTTACTTTGGCAAATATCTTAGTCAATGATGCTTCTGGCTCCCTCTTGTGGCCATCCATAGCATTAGCTCTTAAAGCAATAGTGTTCCAGTACATGTAAGCATACGTTGTTGGTTTACTTTTTATATATTGCCAAACCCAACTAGCTATGTACAAAGTACTAACATAGGTCACCTAGTCCAGCCCCCTGCTCAAGGAGGAGACCCTACACCATCTTAGCAACCCTGAGTCTCAGGAGAAATTGAATGAATGAATGAATTTCAGACAAATGGCCGCCAATCTCCCCTTGAAAGTCTCAAGTCTTGGAATGCTCACAACCTCTAGGTCGGGCGTTCTGGTGTGGAAATTATAGCAGACAGTATATAAATCTTCCACCTGTCCAAAATGCAAAGCAAGCTCGGGCTGCCCTCCAACCGGGTGCCCCACTACAACTCCCCGCCTGCGTCCCTGGTGCAACGTCCCTGGTTAGAAGCTGCCTCCCTGTGGGCGTCGTGTGATGGGGCAGGAGGAGATACCTGCCATGCAAGACCCACATCCCGTCCTCAACAGGTGCAGCTTCTGGAGGACCAGCTGTCCGCCGAGACCACGGCCCGCGTGGAGGCCCAGGCACGTGTCGGCCAGCTGCTCCTGACCAACCGCGACCTCCTTCAACACGTCTCCTTGCTGGTGAGACAGCTGAAGGAGCTGGAGGTCAAGGTGCAGCTGCGGCGTCCAGGTGAGCAGGGGATGGGGGCAGGTGAGGGGGGCTAGCTCTCCCGGGGGAGCTGGAGAACTGAGGGGCGGAGGAGGTGGGAGGGAGAAAGATGGGCCGGAGTAGAAGTGCAAGGGAGGGAGGCCGCCGGAGATCAGGTTGGGACACACCTGGCTGCCTCAGAGTAGCACCAACCTCTTACAATACACCTGCACAACCCCTGCCGGCCTCCAGGTGTCTCTGAGCCATACCCTCCCCCTCCCCTCTCCAGTGGAGCGTTCCCTGCAGAACCTGAACTCGGAGCACCCTCTCTCCCTCCACCGGAAGGACCCCTGCAGTCTGGAAATCAACCTGTCTTCCACCTCAACGCCAGCCAGCCTAGTGGGCAGCCCCGTGACGCACCTGGTTTCCTACGAATCCCACCAGAACTTGACCAACTTGGAGATGGGTAGTGGGCCGGCCGGCCGGCTGGAGAAAGAGGAGCGTCTGGCCATTCTGGAAGGGCCTGACGGGCTCCGCAGCGTGGAGGGATCGGAGGCGGATGAATGCAGGGCGCCCAAGAGAAGCGCGCAGCCAGCGTCCAGCGGTCCAGAGGCTGCGATGCTGAGGGAGAGGTAAGTGGTGGGGGGTCTCCCCTGCACTGCCCCAACCCAACGGTTGTGGTGGTCTTGGCTCTGAGCCGCTTCCCATCTTCACTTGACAGATTGCAGCTGTTCATCCCCAAGCTGGACCCGCCTCCGCCAACCCTGCGGAGGAGGCCGAGCAAAACCGTCTCTCCCTGCTCGGAGACCGAGAGGTTTGTTGTGCCTCCCAGGGCCACCCCTGCATCGTCCGTGCTCAGCAGCCCCGGCGGCGTCTTCTCGAGGGCCGAGTCCGAAGCCAGGACTCTGGGAGGAAGCCAGGACTCCAGCGCCCCCCGTGCCAAAACCCAGGGCCAGGAGAGTCTTGGGCGGCCCACCAAAGGCCACCCGTGGGCGGAAGTCGCCGAGAACTGGGACACTCCGCGGCCCTTTGTGAACATCGACGAGACCTGCCTGCACATCAGCCTGTCCGAAGAAGAAGAGGTCAGCTGGAACGGCGGGAGCTGTGTTGCTCACGCATAGAAATGCTTGAGGGACAGGCGGACATCCTGAAACGGATCCATTCAAGGAACTGGCAGAAGCTGGGCACTGAAGTCGCTGCCTCCAAACGAAGGCAACGTTGAAGTCCTCCACGTCCTCCAGAGACCACCTGAAGGCTCCTAAGAAGTCTCGCCCAACTTGCCTGGGTTTGCAGACTGGGCTACCAGCGTTAAGCCCTGAATGTCCATCATTCTCACCGTCTCCACTCCCATCTGGGGGGGAAGACCTGAGCCCCAGCGGCTGAACCAACGGCCCTGCCAGGAATGGCCCCCAAGGCTTGAAGGACATCAAGATATCCCAAGGGTTAAAGAGGACAGGATAGATCAGTGATGGCGAAACTATGGCAAGGGTGCCACAGGTGGCACACGGAGCCATATCTGCTGCCACGCGAGCCGTTGCCCTAGCTCAGCTCCAGTGTGCATGTGTCTGCCGGCCAGCGGATTTTGGGCTCGCGCAGAGGCTCCCGGAGAGCGTTTTTGGCTTCCAGAGAGCCTCCAGAGGGATGGGGGAGGGCGTTTTTACCCTCCCCTGGCTCCAGAGAAGCCTGGGGAGGGCGAAACACGAGCCCACCAGAAATTGGGAAACAGGCCACTTCCGGCCTCCAGGGTGCCTCTGGGGGGTGGGGGAAGCTGTTTTCGCCCTCCCCAGGCATTGAATGATGCGTGTGGGCACTTGTGCCTGCATGAAAGCAAGCACCCACGCTCTTTCGACACCCGAGGGACAGATAATTTGCACGGGGCCTAGATAATGCCCCCCCCCCCCGGAGGGTCTACCATCTGGGTCAGCAAAGGTCTGAGAGAAAGTTAGTTCTAGTTGAGTGGCGGTTTCCAGATTGTGCCGGCTGCTCTCCACCTAGGACCAAAGCTGACTCCAGCGAGTTTGGAGTTGAGGGCCCCCCCCCCCCAGAGCCAGGATTGTTGGAGCTAAAGAGCCCCGGTGCCCCAAAGAAAGTCTCTTTCCTCCCTGTCTCCGTTCATCAGCTCAACCTCTGGGGTTCCACTGGGGAAGAGGGGGACGAGAGGGTCAGGGGCTTGCAAGGAGAAAGAGTTTTACTCGGTCCAAAAAGAAAGAGACTCGGCAGAGATTCGGGGATTTGGCCACAAGTAGCCAGAATCTGAGATGCTCACAGCTGCGGAGAGCAGAGGCGGTGATAGCTCCCACCCACCACCAGCCCAAATAAACGCCCACCAGCCAGGAGCTCTATGACTATTCCGCAACCTCGGAAAAGGCCGTGACTGGCATTCAGGTGCCTGGTTCAAATAGAGCCCCATGGAGAGGGAGGGGGGCAGTGAAGGGCTACCAAAAGTTTTACGACCACACTGTGGGCGGGGCTTATGCCGGACGCCCTGCATTTTCTTTCAACGTCTTTCAGTGCAAATGGGGGGCTCTGGGGTGGAGCTCCATTTTCCCTACCCCACTGCGCTGGCCCCCCTCCCCCTGTCTGCGCCAGGAGGACCAGGGGAAGGAAGGGCCACTCAAGGATTAGGAACCAGGCCTTGGAAGTAAATGCTGGGCAGACACGCATGAAGGACGGGACTGTGCAAAGAGGAAAGAGAGGGAGGGAAGGAAGAAGGGAAGGAAGGAAAGAAAGAAAAGGAACTAAGGAAGGAAGGAAGGAAAGAAAAGGAACTAAGGAAGGAAAGAAGGAAGGAAGGAAGGAAGGAAGGAAGGAAGGAAGGAAGGAAGGAAGGAAGGAAGGAAGGAAGGAAGGAAGAGTAGCACTGCACCCTTGTGTCAAGCTATCCCCAGTCGGGAGGCCAGGGGGCAGCTTCACCCTCACCAACTGGGGCTGCCCCCCTCCGAAGACCCTCCCTCCTGTGCCTGAATGAACATTTTCTGATGCTGCCAATAACAGAGAGAAAAAAGAACGCCACAAACACCGCACCTGGATCTGCAACACACACACACACTGTAGTGGCAGGGGTGTCAATCCTGGGAAAGTGCCGGCTGCGTTGGGTCACCCTGTCCTTCTCTTCCCCCCCCCAGCAGAGCCTTAACTTCTGAATCCGAATCCAGCTGTCCATCTTCTCCCCCAAAAACAGAAAAAGCCACCTGGGGAATGAGGGCAGTGTCAGCCTTCAGCACAGCCACCTTCAAATCATCAGAATAAAATTGAGCATGGGTGTGCAAGAGAAGAACCCACCACTCGCCAGAGCAGGATGGGGCACCAAGGGCCCGTAATGAAGTGTCTGTCCTGCTTTCACCAGCCATCGCAGCCCCCAGCCTCACAGCTACACCCCCGTGGGGGGGGGAGGCGAAGGAGCGCCAAAATCCCCCTTGGCCCAGGCATCCATATGCCTTGAGGATTTTGGCCAAGGTCCAGGTGTAGACCATCTCTTGCCACCAGCAACCTCACACATCCGGCCTTCAGAAAGAGCCGGTGGGAGAGAGAAGGAACCCGGGGGGGTGAGAGGGGGCTGGCGAGCGTTTCCCAGGGGTCTTTCTGCCCTTGTTGAAGCCTTTTTGCCAAATAAAGTAGGAGAAACGGTGGAATGTTCGACGTAAAATGGCTCATGTTTCCAGGATGATAAATGTAACCCGAATTCTTTTCTCCTTCCCTTCTTGGCGGCTGTCTTTCGGGGAGGGGGAGGTCTGGGGTGGGTGGGTTTCCTGTGCTTTCAACGCGTTGCTTTTGAGCCCGGCGGCAGTCGGACTTCCCCTGTGGATAGAACTCGATTCCAGCACTTGGACTCTCCGATAAGGTCTGTTTTCCTTCCAGATAACCGTCTTCCCGCCCCGAGACACCCCTCACCCACAAACACACAGACATAGACAGCCCCCCCCCAAAACTCTTTGACCTCCTCCGTTTTAAGCCTGAATGTCTGGACATTCTGTTCCGAAAGATTGGGCAAAGGTGTGCCAACCTCAACGTCCCCAGCGCATCCTTAGCTTCAGCTCAAAGGAATAAATTCTGGTGCAGAACAGATTGTAGAAACATAGAAGATTGACGGCAGAAAAAGACCTCCTGGTCCATCTAGTCTGCCCTTAAGAATCATTAAGGAAAGGGAGCCCCTCCCTTATGAAAGCAGGTTGCAAGGCCTTGGTCTCTCCAGCCTTGAAAGACGGCGTTGAAGGGGGGACTTGATTGAAGGGTATAAAATCCTGCGTGGGATAGAAAAGGTGGATAGAGAACAATTCTTTTCTCTATCCCATAATATTAGGACGAGGGGGCCCTCCCTAAAGCTCACAGGTAAGAAAGTGAGGACAAATCAAGGGAAATATTGCTTCCCCCAGAGGGTCCTTGGTTGATGGGATTCCCTTCCAGAAGAGGTCGTGACAGCTGTCAGCCTGGAGAGCTTCAAGGCAGGATGAGACAGATTCATGGATGCCAAGTGTATCATGGGTGGTTATTGAAACGGATGACCAAGTGCCGCTTCTATATGAGTTGAGGCAGGCAGGGTCCCCTTGGGTCCCATTTGTTGGGGGTCCAGGGAAAGGGAGGGTCTTGCCTTCTCTTTCCGCTCAAGATCCCCATGGACAATTGGGGGGCCACTGTGGGACACAGAATGCTGGACTCTATGGGCTTTGGCCCCATTCAGCAGGGCTCTTCTTAGGTCCTTAAGTTCTCTCTCGCTACTGAGAGGCCCTCTGCACCTCTCCAGGGGGTGGCAGAAGACCCCATCGCTGGATGGAATCAAGAGCCTGGCCCCCTTCTCCGTTGGCACAATTCCTAACAGAATGAAGGCAGCAGAAGGGCCACATTGCACAACTCCCTAGGCTGAGGTTCTCCTTGCAAACAGGTTGGCACTGTTTGGTTTATTTTTCCCCGTGTTGTGTACCTGTGGCTTCTCGTGCCAGCCCAGTCCGGGTGGGGCATCACCTGCGTTAAAGCCAATTCAAGACAGACGGGAGGCCACACAAGTTGTTGTGGCTTCCTATCGGTCTCTGGATGCAATTTAAGATGTTGGTTATTACCTATAAAGCCCTACACATACATGGCTTAGAGGGAGATTATTTATGGGACTGACGGCAGAAAAAGACCTCATGGTCCATCTCATCTGCCCTTATACTATTTCCTGTATTTTATCTTAGGATGGATCTATGTTTGTCCCAGGCAGGTTTATATTCAGTCACTGTGGATTGACCAACCACGTCTGATGGAAGTTTGTTCCAAGCATCTACTGCTCTTTCAGTGAAATAATATTTTCTCACGTCGCTTCTGATCTTTCCCCCAACTGACTTCAGATTGTGCCCCCTTGTTCTTGGGTTCACTTTCCTATTGAAACTACATTCCTCCTGAACCTTATTTAACCCTTTAACATATTTAAATGTTTCGATCATGTCCCCCCTTTCCCTTCTGTCCTCCAGACTCAACAGGTGGAGTTCATGAAGTCTCTCCTGATAGGTTTGATGCTTAAGACCGTCCACCATTCTTGTAGCCCATTTTCTATCACTTTTTACCTGTTGTATGTGCCCAGAGTTTGAAAGTAATTGGGTGGCTCACAAATAAATTAACTTCAATCAATTTAAACGCCAGGGACTAGGCTAATGAAAGCTGCAGTTCTGTGCCCGAACAACGTCAGTCTTTCTTAGCTCTGGAGGCGTCCAGAATTGTTGATTTAAAAAGGAAGGAGCTGGGGGAGAAAAGGGGGCTGCCCCCTCCCTCCCTGTGTGAGTCCCGCCTGCCTTTTGCAGGGAACACCCAGCAGAGGGCAGCACCACTCCAGGTTTGGATGGAAACGCTACAGGCTTTGGATCTGGAGGGCAGACGCAAGTAGTATTTTGGGGCCTGTCCAGCAGGATGCAACCCAGCCCTCTCCGGCCACCATCCTGGCCTCCTCCCTACTCCCCGCCAGCACGCGAAGGACGACCCAGCCTCTTCCTGGAGGGATTTGGCCTGGGTTCCCAACAGACCGTGAAAACTTTGCCTGTGTTGTTGGGATGCTCCTAAAACACAATGGGTCAACGGTAGACTTGGCACCAACGCCACTCCCAGCAGGGTGTCTGGTAGAGGGAGATGCTGCTGGACCATCTGCCCCGTCCTTGTCCTTGTCCACAGGCAGAGGCAGCTTAAGTGATGGTTTTATGATACTGATTATGGTTTTTTAATTAACTTTAAAAAATTTAATGTTAGATTTGTAATGTATTGTATTATTGCTATGTCGGAGAGGGGCGGCATACAAATCTAATGAATTATTATTATTATTATTATTATTATTATTGTTATTATTATTATTATTATTATCTTCCCAGACAAAAGAACAGAGTTGGTAGGGTCCTTGGAGGTCTTCTAGTCCAACATAGAAACATAGAAGATTGACCACAGAAAATGACCCCCTGGTCCATCTAGTCTGCCCTTATACTATTTCCTGTATTTTATCTTAGGGTGGATCTATGTTTATCCCAGGCTGACTGTTTAAATTCAGTTCCTGTGGATTGACCAACCACGTCTGCTGGAAGTTTGTTCCAAGCATCGACTACTCTTTCAGTAAAATAATATTTCCTCTGATTTCTCCCACAACTACCCTCAGATTGTGCCCCCTTGTTCTTGGGTTCAACCTTATTTAACCCTTTAACATACTTAAATGTTTCGATCATGTCCCCCCCCCCCTTTCCCTTCTGTCCTCCAGACTATACAGATGGAGTTCATGAAGTCTTTCCTGGTAAGTTTTATGCTTAAGACCTTCCACCATTTTTGGAGCCCGTCTTTGGACCCGTTCCATTTTATCCATATCTTTTTGTGGGTGAGGTCTCCAGAATTGGACACAAGTATTCCAAATGGGGTCTCCCTAGTATGATCAGAGGGATCACAATCTCCCTCTTCCTGCTTGTGATACCTCTAGCTATGCAGCCAAGCCTTCTACTCGCTTTCCCTACTGCCTGACTGCACTGTTCACCCATTTGGAGACGGACGGAAATCACGGCCCCTAAATCCTTCCCTTCTGAAGTTTTTGCTAACACAGAACTGCCAATACAAGACTCAGACTGAGGGTTCTGGCAGAGTTGCTTCCTATGTACCAACACCCAGCAGGAGACCTCGTCGTAAGTTGGTTCTTTCCCATCAGACTTTCAGATTCAGTCTGGATCGGACCCCAGAGTCCCTGTAGAAGCAGGAGGGGCCCCAATGTCAACCGTGGACCCCTTCAATATTTCCGTCGCTGGTGGAGGCAACAGCTGTTCAAAAGCCGTGTCGACCACTTCAGCACAAACATCAGCCAAAGATACCAGAGTTGTTTCATTACAAGAGGGCAGCAAATACATTGAATAAATAAATACAAACTGTTGCCATTCCTGGTTTTCCAGCCTCAGTGGCCACATTAAAGGGGAAAAAATCTTCATGAGACATTTTCTTTCATTTTAGAGATGACCCTTCAATTTATTTTCCTTTCACTCTGGGTCCTTAGAACGCAACTCCACCAGATTTCATTTCTACACAACCAACAGTTGTACCTGAACTGTGAAAATGTGGCGGACCAGGTTTGGAATTAACCTGGATCCAGCTTCAAGTGATGGTCAACTGTTGGCAGAGCCAGTTTACATGACCAAAACAAAGGTCTTGTAAGACCAAAAAGATCTCAAACCCATCAGCCAGACAATGTTGTTTGGCAGGGCCTAGGGGAAGAGCCTTCTCTGTGGCGGCCCCGGCCCCATGGAACAAACTCCCTCCGGAGATCCGCACTGCCTCCACCCTTCCCGCCTTCCATAAGGCTCTAAAGACCCACTTTTGCCGAGAGGCTTGGGGCCAAGGAATCTTGACTATTTAACCCAGACAATGAGTGAACGTTCGTATGGATGTGATTGCTTGATTTGTTAGCATGGGGTTTTAGGATAGTATTTATGTAGATTTTATTGGTAGATATCTAACATGTTGTGCATAAATTGCTGTAAACTATCACAATATTATCATACACTACTATTACAGCGGTACCTCTACTTACGAACTTCATGCGTTCCGTGACCAGGTTCTTAAGTAGAAAAGTTTGTAAGAAGAAGCAATTTTTCCCATAGGAATCAATGTAAAAACAAATAAGATATGTGATTGGGGAAACCACAGGGAGGGTGGAGGCCCTGTTTCCTCCCAGGAGAGTCCTAGAGAGGCCCCACGGAGGCTTCTCTCCAACATTCCTGGCCCTGTTTCCTCCCAGGAGATTCCTAGAGAAGCCCCATGGAGGCTTCTCTCCGCTGTTCCTGGCCCTCTTTCCTCCCAGGAGATTCCTAGAGAGGCCCCACGGAGGCTTTTCTCTGCCTTTTCCGGTTGCAGTTTTGGAGGCACGGATTTGTAAGTGGAAAATGGTTCTTGAAAAGAGGCAAAAAAATCTTGAACACCTGGTTCTTATCTAAAAAAGTTCATAAATAGAGGCGTTCTTAGGTAGAGGTATTTCTGACACTGCCCTGAGTCTTGGGAGAAGGATGACATAGAAATCAAATCAAATCCATCCATCCTTCAATCAAATCTATCTGGGAAGCTGAAGCGATCCTCACTGGACGGTCACCCAGCATGCAGAGCAGACCCCCGAGATGAGATGAGCCACGGGGAGGGGGTGGGCAAGGGAGGCAGGGGGGCACGGTCAGGAGTTAGAACATGACCGGCTTATTTTCCAGTTCAAATGTGAAAAGCGGAGAAGGAAAAGTGAGTTTCGCGCCCCCGTCTCACCCTCCCCATCCCAGAAACGAAGAGCTCACCACCACAGGGTCAGAACAGAGACACGGTTCCATCTAATAAGCGGCTACCGGATAAATACGTCCACATAATCTCATTATCTTTTCCTTGCACTGGAAAAAGAGGGAGGGGAAAATTAAGAAGAAGAAAAAGGGAGCAAAATTCACCCGGGATGAAGCCACTCCACATCCTCGCAGGTGGTTGAAAGACTCCGCGGCCTCCCCACAATGCCGTTTGAGTTGGTAACCTGTGACTCAAATCGGCGCTGGCTTTAATTTCAGAGCCTGCGTTTGGGGGCGCGCGCGTGCTCGTTAATCTCTATGCAAAGCAGTTGAAATGAATATGCAGCGTTTCGGGAGATGTAATTGTACGGCTTCCATTCAGGCACTATAATTTTCCAGACAGGATCCTGCAATCAAGATTCTATTCATTAGGATATAAACAATTTGGTTTCTCTTAGCTCTCGAGTCTGCCAATCATTTCGCTGGAGTGAGCATCTCTGCTATTAAAAAAAAAAACACATGCACACACACACACACAACCCAGAAGAGAAAGTTTCTTTTGTGTTTAAAGGGGGTAAAAGTTGTTGGCAACTTTTGATAAAGATGGGAGGGGGGAGAACTGGAGGGGGGAGGGGAGAAATGAGGAGAGAAATATAGCATCCCATTGTTCCCAAAGCCACTCGGTGGTCTGTTGGACTACACTTTCCATCAGCTCAATCCGCGTGGGGAGAGGCTTTGATGCATCCTTTGTCTGGTTCTGAAGGGCCCGGGACAGTTTGCTAACAAACACACCTACACACCCAGGAGTGTTCCTTCCTAGGGCAACACCACCTTCGCTTCTTTAAGCCCCAAGAGTTTTGCAGATAAGACAAGGAGCACGGAATAAATAAAACTTCTACCAAAGCAACCTCTCCAGTGGAAGGCATAATCTGGTCTAGAAGGTCATAAAAGCCCACAAAAGGTCAGCTAAGCACACTTGCCAATGCCTCAAAGTTTCTAGTCCTGTATGGAGCACTGGAGAGATCCCATTTGGAATACTGTGTCCAGTTCTGGAGACCTCACCTACAAAAAGAGATGGATCAAATTGAACGGGTCCAAAGATGGGCTACAAAAATGGTGGAAGGTCTTAAGCATAAAACTGACCAGGAAAGACTCCATGAACTCCATCTGTATAGTCTGGAGGACAGAAGGGAAAGGGGGGCACACGATCAAAGCATTAAAATACGTTAAATGTTTAAATAAGGTTCAGGAGGGAAGTGTTTTTAATAGGAAAGTGAACAGAGAACAAGGGGACACAATTTGAGGTCATTTGGGGGAAAGAACAGAAGCCAAGTGAGAAAATATGATTTGACTGTAAGAGTAGTAGATGCTTAGAACAAACTTCCCGCAGATGTGATTGGTCAATCCACAGACACTGATTTTAAACATGCCTGGGATAAACATAGATCCATCCTGAGATAAAATACAGGAAATAGTATCAGGATAGACTAGATGGACCAGGAGGTCTTTTTCTGCTGTCAGTCTTCTATTCTTCTATGTTTCTTATGGCTGAAAAGAGAGGATTGTATATATCAACACAATTCTTAGAAGAAGTTGGCATAGAGAAAGGCTGTGCTGGAGGGCTTTTTTTTTCAGAGGGGGTGATGTCAGAAGTCTGCAAAACTCCCAAATTAAGATTTATGACCAAACGCATATGAAAAATGTGAAGGTTCCAGGTAACACTCAAGGTGGTTGGCAGTGCTGACCTGTGGTTTGTCCAATGTCAAAACTCAAAGTGACCCAACTGAATGGATTCTCAGGGTGAATTGTGACTTGGGGCCAAGATACAGGGCCCTTTTATGGTATGCACACAAATGTTAGCCCTGAAAGATGGTTACAGGAAACACCCCCTCTCTTGCTAGGAGAAGAACGAGGCTCATGACTAAGGCAGGCCAGGAATGATGGGACTTGTAGTCATCCCCTCCAAAGGGGTTCTCAGCAGACCCCCACTTCCAGAAACCATACAACAACCTTCTGGCAGGACTAGCCAAGCCCCTCCTTTCCAAATGAATATTGACAGAGCGAATTGTGGTCTGCTGCCAAGAATGATGGCTTGTTCCAGAGTAGCAGGGTGCAGAAAAAAAGAGTGTCAGAGACAGAGAAAAGGAGAGGAGAAAGAGAGGAGAAAGAAGAAAAGAGAGGAGAAAGAGAAGAGAGGAGAGGACAAGAGGAGAGGAAAGGAGAAAGAGAGGAGAGAAGAGGAAAGAAGAGAAGAGAGGAGAAAGAGAGGAGAGGAAAAGAGAAGAGGAGAGGAGAGGAGAGGAGAGAAGAGGAGGACGAAGGCTGCCTGGCTCCGGCGCAGTCCTGGAACGCCGCCGCAAGACGCTCCCCGGTGGGCACAAGCGGTGCAGCCCCCAACCAGACTAATTGCTTCCTGATTGTCTTGCGGCCACCCACCGGGTAAAATAGAGAGACCAAGTTTGTCTGGCACATAAGTAAGCACTCCACACCAATTTGGAATACGGTAATCATCCGCTGCGCCGTCTAATTAAAATCCGATCACTTAGGATAATTATTTCATATCCCAAGTATGGGGTTAGGGGCCAGAACTTGGAAGAACGAGCTGTGGGGAGGGGGGGAGAGAGGGGGAGAGAGAGAGGCACACCCCAGAAGTGAAACCATGCCCCATCCACAGACAGGAATTCGAGTCTACGGAGAGGGGCGGCATACAAATCTTAATAATAATAATAATAATAATAATAATAATAATAATAATAATAATAATAATAATAATGTGGCTTTCCACAGCCTGGCTGGAAAGTGGGCATTGTCCAGCTCTCATATCTTATGGCAGTAAAAACAAACTGGAGAAGGGTGAAAATTAGAATAGAATAGAATAGGATTCTTTATTGGCCAAGTGTGATTGGACACACGAGGAATTTGTCTTGGTGCAGATGCTCTCAGTGTACATAAAAGAAAAAGAGAAATTTGTCCAGAATCATGGGGTACAACACTTAATGATGGTCATAGGGGTCAAATAAGCAATGAAGAAGCAATCAATAGTAATAAAAATCTTAGGATACAAGCAACAACTTGTAGTCCTACAGTCCTAAGTGGGAGGGAAAGGGTGATAGGAAGGATGAGAAAAACTCGTAGAAATAGAAGTGCACTTAGTAAAAAGTTTGACGGTGTTGGATATGGCAAGTCGAGAGGAAAGGAAGACTTGGGGGGTGGGGAGAGATGATAGCAGTGTTCCAGAATTTGAGGAGTTGCCAAAAAAAGAGAAGGGGCTCAAGTTACTTTACAAAGCAGCAGAAGAAAAGAAAAAATGGATGGAAACTAATCAAGGAGAGAAGCCGCCTGCAATTGAGGAGAAACCTCCTAACTGGTGCACTTATGCCCGCCCCTTACTGACCTCTGAGGAATCGGGAGAGGTCAACAGTGGATAGTCTAAGGCTAAAGTTTTGGGGGTTAGGAGATGATACTACAGAGTCTAGTAGTGAGTTCCATGCATCAACTACTTGGTTACTAAAGTCGTATTTCCTGCAGTCAGGTTTGGAGAGGTTTATTTTAAGTTTCTATCTGTTGTGTGCTCGTGTGTTGTTGTGGTTGAAGGTGAAGTAGTCGTTGACAGGAAGAATGTTGTAGCAGATGATTTTATGGGCTATGCTTAGGTTGTGTTGAAGGCGACGTAGTTCTAAGCTTTCTAAACCTAGGATTGTGAGTCTAGTTGCGTAGGGGATTCTGTTGCGAGTGGAGGGCTCTTCTAGTAAAGTATCTCTGGATGTTTTCTAGGGTGTTTATGTCCGAAATGTGGTGTGGATTCCGGACAGATGAGCTGTACTGGAGGATTGGAGGCACGGAGGCATCGCTCTCCTCAAACACTTCGGCCAAGGGGAATTTTGTCGCAATGATGATTTTTTTTTCCCTGGGAAGACTCGCCAAGTTTGCCAAGAACTCCATAGAGGCGATGGACAATGCTTGAAGTTTTGGCCCTCAACCCAGCTGCGTCTTGCCCTGCTCCGGCCCATCCATCACCACCGCTGACATCCTCTCCACTACCACGTTTTTTTCCCCCTTCCAAGTCCGGATGCTCCAATTCCTGCTGATTACACATCAGAGGACCCAGGAGAGGACTTGGTATCTCCCATTTCCAGGAAGGGAGGGGACGGCGAGGAAAAGACACCGATAACCACACATAGTCCTCCCCCCCCCCCCCCGCAACCCCATTCAGCTTGGCTCGCACGGCGGGACCTGCTATTGTTCCTGCTGGAAATGTCCAGCGAGACGGAGAAAGTATTTCCTCCGCTATAAATCTCCAGGCCTCTTTACCTTGGCACCACATCCACCACCGTCTTTCCTCTCTCCAGAAAGTGTCTTTGGTTACATCTTTGCAATAATAGTAATAATAATAATAATAATAATAATAATAATAATAATAATAATAATCCCAACCACCCCAAACCCACCAGCCTTGGCAGGTCGGGGCTAAACCAGCCTCCTATTGGATCCGGTAGGCAGGTTAGCTCCAGTGTATTAATAATAATAATAACAACAGAGTTGGAAAGGACCTTGGAGGTCATCTAGTCCAACCCCTTGCTTAGGCAGGAAACCCTACACTACTTCAGACAGATGGTGATCCCACATCTTCCAGTGTTGGAGCTTTCACAACTTCTATTCTACTGTTCTAACTGTCAGGAAATTTCTCCTGGTATTTAATATAATTTAATTATATTTAATTTAATTATATTTAATTTAATTATATTTAATTTAATTATATTTAATTTATCTGATTTATATGCCGCCCACTCCCGCTGGGTCTTACAAGCAGGAGGAGAACATAAGAACCTAAGAAGAGCCCTGCTGAATGGGGCCAAAGCCCATGGAGTCCAGCATTCTGTGTGCCACAGTGGACCCCCAATTGTCCATGGGGATCTTGAGCAGAAGGAGAAGGCAAGACCCTCCCTTTTCCCTGACCCCCAACAAATGGGACCCCAGGGAACCCTGCCTGCCTCAACCAACATAGAGGCGGCACTTGGACATCCCTTCCAATGACCAACGCGTCTCTCTTCGACATTTCACACAGAGGACGACAAAAACCGGGCAGCTACATGAACCAAGAGGGGAAAAATCTGCAACCTGCCTGGAGATGACTTAGGTCTAAGTCTGGGCTTCTCCCCTGATTTTGAGATGCTACCTGTGGGGTCCCCAGAGTGGGCATCGTCCCCTCTCTTGGTCAATCGTTCCACAGAGGGGGGGGGTCCCCTCGCCCCCTTGTGAAATACCGCTCCAACTTCCAGGAGACTTTTCATCGCCCTCATTAGCTCCGCCGTCCTCCTTTAAAAATGACTTTGCTCCCCGTTGCTTTGGAAACCGCCAAGAGAGGAGGACCCCCCCTCTCCAAAGGCACCCACCCACCCACCCGGCTCGGCTCAGCTCAGCGTAACCAGCAACAGATGCTGAGCTGACCTCTCCAACTTCCTGGAAACAGGCATTTGTCAAAATAAAAATAAAGAGAGATTAATGCGAGGAAAAGGGTTTTCAAACTAGGAGGAAGCCATCGCCGCCTTGGGCCCAAACGTGCTAGCTTGCATTTCCAAGGGTGGGCAGAGGCCGGACAGAGGAGACGGCAGGGGACAGTGGGACTGGCGATTGCCACCCACCTTAGGGGGCTGAGAAGGGTCTGCCTGTCATGAGCAGGGGGCAAAGGGCAGGGGCTTTGGGTGGCAGGAGCTCTCAACCCCACTCTGCGAAAGAAGGGGAGGAAAGGAGGCAAACCCTTTTTTCAAAGTAAAATAAAAAGACACAACTTGATCAAAGTGTATAAAATCCTGCATGGAAACTGCAGTTTAATGTTTCCAAATGTAAAATAATGCACTTGGGGAAAAGGAATCCTCAATCTGACTATTGTATTGGCAGTTCGTGTGTTAGCAAAAACTTCAGAAGAGAAGGATTTAGGGAAGTGATTTCTGACAGTCCTCAAAATGGGTGAGCAGTGTGGTCGGGCAGTAGGAAAAGCAAGTAGGATGCTTGGCTGCATAGCTAGTGGTATAACAAGCAGGAAGAGGGAGATTGTGATCCCCTTATATAGAGCACTGATGAGACCACGTTTGGAATAATACTGTGTCCAGTTCTGAAGACCTCACCTACAAAAAGATATTGACAAAATTGAACGGGTCCAAAGACGGGCTACAAGAAGGGTGGAAGGTCTTAAGCATAAAACGTATCAGGAAAGACTTAATGAACTCAATCTGTATAGTCTGGAGGGACATGTGTGAAAGGGTTAAATAAGGTTCAGGAGGGAAGTGTTTTTAATAGGAAAGTGAACCCAAGAACAAGGGGACACAATCTGAAGTTAGTTGGGGAAAGATCAAAGCAACGTGAGAAAATATTACTTGACTGAAAGAGTAGTAGATCCTTGGAACAAACTTCCAGCAGACGTGGTTGGTAAATCCACAGTGACTGAATTTAAACATGCCTGGGAAAAAATAGATCCATTGTAAAAGTAAAAATACAGGAAATAGTATAAGGGCAGACTAGATGGACCATGAGGTCTTTTTCTGTTTCTATGTTTCTATGGGGATAGAAAGGTGGATGGAGAAAAATCCTTTTCTCCGTCACACAATACTGGACCTAAAGTTCATAGGGTGAGAAAGTGAGCACTAATAAAAGGGAAATGTTCTTCATCCAGAGGAACCTTGGTTGATGGCATTCACTCCCAGAAGGGTTCGTGACAGCTGTCAGCCTGGAGAGCTTGAAGGCAGGATTAGACAGATGCATGGATGCAAGTGTATCATAGGTGGCGATTGAAATGGATGTCCAAGTGCCGCCTCTCTGTGGGTTGAGGCAGGCAGGGTTCCTCTGGGTCCCGTTTGTTGGGGGTCAAGGGAAAGGGAGAGTTTTGCTCCTCCTCTTTCTGCTCAAGATCCCCATGGACAATTGGGGACAAAATGGCATTTAATTTTGCTGTACCACATGCAATGACCATAAAGTAAACTGAACTGAGCTAAACTGGTCCAAAGGCCCCTGGGCACTTCCAGGTCAAGGGTGCACTTGGATATCTCAGTGCCAGTCTACAAACCTCTATGCCAGGTTTATTTATTTATTTTATTTATTTTATTAATTAGATTTGTATGCCGCCCCTCTCTGTAGATTGGATAAGTCAGCATAGTGCAGTGGTTAGAGTGCAGCCCTGCAGGCTCCTTCAACTAAACACTGATGAGATTTAGTGGTAATTCAGCAGTTCAAATCTCACCACCGTCTCCAGGTTGACTCAGCCTTCCATCCTTCCGAGGTGGGGTCAAATGAGGGACCCGGATTGTTGGGGGCAAGAGGCTGACTCTGTAAACCACTTAGAGAGGGCTGGAAAAGCACAAGGAAGCGGTATATAAGTCTATATTCTATTGCTAATGCGATCTCTCTCTATATATATATATATATATACATCTATCCTCATCTCTAATATCTATCTATCTATCTATCTATCTATCTATCTATCTATATTTCTTTCTCTCTATCCTCATCTCTGTCTGTCTGTCTATCATCTATTCGCTCTCTCCCTCCATCCCTCCATCTCATCTATCTGTCTATCTATCATCTATTCTCTCTCTCCCTCTATCCCTCTATCCATCCATCTCATCTGTCTGTCTATCATCTATTCTCTCTCTCCCTTCATCCCTCCATCCCTCCATCCCTCTCATCTATCTGTCTGTCTGTCTGTCCGTCTATCTATCATCTATTCTCTCTCTCCCTCCCTCCCTCCCTCCATCTATCTATCTTTGAGCCAGGTTGGCACAGGGGTTAGAGTACAGCACTGCAGGCTCCTTTAGCTAACTGCTAGCTGTAGTTCAGCGGTTTGAATCTCACCACCTGCTCAAGGTTGACTCAGCCTCCCATCCTTCTTAAGTGGGTCAAAGGAGGACCTGGATTGTTGGGCAAGAGGCAGAGTCTATAAACCGCTTAGAGAAGGCTGTGAAAGCAGTATAGGAAACGGTATATAAATGCCATTGCTATAATCAACTGAGAAAGTTTACTGCCACTCCATTCCCAACAATTATGCCTACTCACCGTCTGGAAACTACACATTCCTTTCGTGGGCAAGGGAAACTCAGGGGGGGGGGGGAAATTGGGTAGGAAAAGTCTGAGAAGGGGGGAAAAAAACACCCAGGTTTTTCTTCTTCTTTTTTTGGCGATACGTGTGGGGGGGGCCCTCCTTCGGAACCAGGCCAAAGCCCAAGGGACTGTGTCTCCCAGGGTTCGTAAACGAAAACAGCAAAATTATGTCGGAAGAAGCGGCAAAGAGTTGTCTTGGATGGCCCCGTGATTAAGAGGGAGAATATGTAAATGTACGTGCCCGTTGCCATAGTTACTACATGAATTACCGCCGGTGTTTCGGGGGGGGTGTTGCAGTTCTCCTCCCCCCCCCCCACATCCTCCTTTTGCAAGACGCTCTCCAGAAGGGTCAAGGTTTGCATGCCCAATGAGCCTCCCCATCTCCCAAGGAGGAGGCGGCCGCTGCAGGGTTTGGAAACTGGGGACCCAGGTTGCAGCCTCAATCCAGGCTCCAGCGCAGGGAATTCTGGCTTGCTAGAGCCGATCAGGTCCCACAGAGTTGGCCTTCTCCGCGTCCTGTCGACTAAACAATGTCGTCTGGCGGGCCCCAGAAAAAGAGCCTTCTCTGTGGCAGCCCCGGCCCTCTGGAATCAACTCCCCCCCCAGAGATCAGAACTGCCCCCACCCTCGTCTTTTGCAAATTACACCAGGCATGGGGGAATTGAGACATCTCTCCCCAGGCTTTTATAGTTTTATGTTTGCTATCCGTGTGTTGCATGGTTTTTAAATTAGGGGTGTTCGCTGGCTGGGGAATTCTGGGAGTTGAAGTCCAGATATCTTCAAGTGGCCAAGGTTGGGAAACACTGCCCTAGGCAACAAGGTGGAACAAGGCCTTAAGCGACACTAGTTGTGCTGTGTCTACACGCAGATAAAGAGGACCGGGTGTGACGGGCGTCCAGCCATCAGGAAGCCTCCAACCGCCGGTCCTGACCCCAGCCGTGTGCCCCTTCCCGAAGGCACCGCACCCAAGGCGTGGCCGGGTGAGGCCGCAGGAGCCGGTGGGCAGCCCACCCTCTTGGCTAAACACAGGAAGGCGAAGGGTCAGCGGGAGCCTCCACGGGGGCCAACCTCGGGAAGGAAAAGGGGGGAGGAAGACTACCGGCCACGGAGACAGCAGGGCAGGCGGGGAGGAGGGTGGACTTGGAACAAACGCCCAGCAGACGTGGCTGGTCAATCCACAGGAACTGAATTTAAACTTGCCTGGGATGAACATATATCCATCCTAAGATAAAATATAAGAAATAGTATAAGGGCAGACGAGATGGACCAGGAGGTCTTTTTCTGCCGTCAATCTTCTAGGTTTCTATGACGTGTCCTTCTAAACAGGGACGGACGGAGGGGAAGCTTTCGACCTCTCTGCCTCCCCCCCCCCCGATGCACAGTGGAGCAAGCAACAGAGGGGCTCCGGTCCTGGGGGAGGAAGGAGGAAGCGGGTGATGGTGACCCCGCTGTACAGAGCGCTGGTGAAACCCCATTTGGAATAATACTGTGTCCAGTTCTGGAGACCTCACCTACAAAAAGAGATATGGATCAAATTGAAGGGGTCCAAAGACGGGCTACAAAAAGGGTGGAAGGTCTTCAGCATAAAACTTATCAGGCAAAGGGGGACAGGATGGAAACATTTAAATATGTTAAAGGGTTAAATAAGGTCCAGGAGGGAAGTGTTTTTAATAGGAAAGTGAACCCAAGAACAAGGGGGGCACAATCTGAGGTCAGTTGGCGGAAAGATCAGAAGCAGCATGAGAAAATATGATTTGACTGAAAGAGTAGTAGATGCTTGGAACAAACTCCCAGCAGACGCGGTTGGTAAATCCACAGGAACTGGATTGAAACCTGCCTGGGATAAACATAGATCCATCCTAAGATAAAAATATAGGAAATAGTAGAAGGGCAGATTAGATGGACCATGAGGTCTTTTTCTGCCATCAATCTTCTAGGTTTTTGAGTGCAGATCCCAATTCCAAAGCCAGGAAAGAGACATTCTCAACGCCTCTCCCCATCAATTAGGCTGACCCTGGGAGGCTGTCCACTTTGGTGGGGTTTCAAAGTCCCCCCAAAGCTATGCCCGCCAGATGGAATCCTTCTCAGAGGAAAGGCCGCCTCGAATGACCTGTGGGCAAAACGGCAGGATGCAAACCATGTAAATATATACCTAAGATAATGAAAAATAATCACGCCAATATATAGACACAGAGACACACACACACAAACGTTATATCAAGGACATCAGACCGTTTGTACGTGAGGGCCGAATGTTTTATCTAAGCCGTGTGCAGATTCTTAATTACCTGTGTTTTATTTATATTTTCCAGAGGCTGCAACGGAGCTGTGTACATTTCGGGCGCTTTGACCCACGGTCAAGAGCAGAACGAGGCAACGGTATATCTGGAGCAGACACGCACCAGCGAAGGGACCGAGAACTACCGAAATCACGGAAATACTTGCCCGTCTATACCTTGTTCATTATGTCGGCCGCAGGCTTCCACCCCAAGACTCCGTGGTCTCCCCTTCGTCCGAGGAGCTTGACCAAACAGCTGCAGAACTGGGAGGAATAACAACTGGTTTTTGCTGGTTTTTACAGCCCAGCAAACTGAGGGAGTCTCCAGGGCAACCAACCATCAGTGTAATTTATTTACTTACTTACTTATTTATTTATTTATTTATTTACTTACTTACTTACTTACTTACTTACTTACTTACTTACTTACTTACTTATTTTATTAATCAAATTTGTATGCCGCCCCTCTCCGCAGACTCGGGGTGGCTAACAACAGTAAATGCTATTTTCTAACTTTAAACTTTGTTAAGTTGACAGAACACGGAATGACCGAGTTGGAAAGGACCTTGGAGGTCTTCTAGCCCAACCCCCTGCACAAAATGGTTTAGCCCAGGGGTAGGCAAAGTTGGACCTGTGGACTTCAACTCCCAGAATCCCTGAGCTAGCATGACTGGCTCATGAATTCTGGGAGTTGACGTCCACAGGTCATAGAAGAGCCTACTTGGCCTGCCCCTAGACTAGAAGACCTCCAATGTCCCTTCCAGCCCTAGGATTCTATGATCTTGGGCAGGGGGTTGGGCTAGAATATTGGTAGGCAAAGTTGGCTCTTCTACTTCAACTCCCAGAATTCCTGAGCTAGCCTGATTGGCTCATGAATTCTGGGAGTTGAAGTCCACAAATCATAGAAGAGCCAACGTGGCCTACCCCTTGAACGTAGCCCATTGCCTCCGATGGCGTTTTTGACTGCAAAGAATTATTACAGACTGACAAAGCTCGTGTCGATTTACAAGAAGTTAAAGGAGGTTTAATGGACACAGAGAGAGGGAAGAGGGAGGGAGGAACCTTTCAGCAGCACCAGAGAGCATGGTGGGAGTATTCCCAACCAAGATGAGAGCAGTTGGAAATCTGAATGTCAGTTAAAATGGATTCACAGAAATAGAACCTTGAATCTTAGGGAGGAGGTGGAAATACAGGACTTCACTGTAGGGATCCCAGAAACACTGAAGAAAAATGTAGATTATGCCACCGTAGAACGAAAGAACCCACCGAGGCTCCTGGGATTAATGGTTGTGTGAAAAGGACTGAGAGCCAAGGCTCAAAATGACCGAGACAACGCTTAGAAAGTCCAAAATCAGACAGGGGAGGAGACATAGGGGTCACCTTACTTTGCCCAAGGGGAGGTATTATTAAGAAAATCCATAATAATGCCCTTAAATCACATTAGACGCCTTCCTCACTGCTCCCCAAGGAGATTTATTCCAGAATCCGAGAGAATATTTCTCTACTTTTTATATTTCAAACAAACACACAACATCGGACCTCTCGAAGACGATGCATTTAATGACCGTTGAGTACAGATAAAGAGCCACGCAACACCAACGAAGAGCCATCCACGGTCCACCCTGTGCAGAGCTGCCAATTCTTTCCCCTCTACCAACTCCAGATGTACCTCGGTTGCCGTATTTCGCAGGCTTGTATTCGCCTTCCGTTGGCAGGTTGGGGGTTGGTCTCGGCCGGGAATGGCAGGGGTTCTCGGCGGAGGGGCGCGTCGGTCTTCACTTTAGTGGTCTGGAAAGGGTGGAATCACAAGGGGAGGTCAGCAACTCACCTGCAAAACTGCCAGCTCCGTCAGCGACCCAGGGGTCAGCAACTCACGGCTCCAGAGCCACAGGTGGCCCTTCCATCCCTCTGCTGTGGCTGGTCAGTAAAAGTCAACAGTGCGGTTGACCAGTTATGTCTTCCATATAACAAATAAATACACGTAGTGAGAGAAAATATTAATTGATGGTAAGTTTGATTACTCCATTGATTACTCCAACTTTCCGCGCGCTGCCTTGGCCACCACTCAGTCTCCGGACGCAATTCAAGGTGTCGGTTATCGGCTTTAAAGACCTAAATGGCTCAGGGCCAGACTATTTACGGCACCGCCTCCTCCCTCATACCTCGCTGCGTCCAGTAAGTGTCCCACAGAGTCGCCTTCTCCAGGTCACATCCGCCAAACAATGTCGGCTGGCGGGATCTTGGGGTAGAGCCTTCTCTGTGGTGGCTCCGACCCTTTGGAAGCAACTGCCTCCAGAGATCCACATTATCTCCACCCTACCGGTCTTCCGGAAAGCCGTTAAGACCTGGGTTTTTCCGGCAGGCCTGGAATTAGGCTGATTATAAGTATGAATTTGTTTTTTATATTACTGTTATTATTGACTTTTATTATTAGATTTTAATTTTTTTTATTTTTTTTTAGAGGCGTTCTTATTTTTTATTTTATTTATTTGTTTTTTTCAAATATAACATAAAAAAGAAAGAACATACACAAAAAGATACACATACAACATTTGGGAAATGAAAGTTTCCCCACTTTTTAGGTGTTTGATCAGAGAATTTTACTTCTTCCTTTCACATAGTATTAATTTTTCAATTCTTTTATTCAACCTGTTGCTTTGCATAAATTTTATTTATTTCTTTGTTGCTCTTTTCTTTAACCAATCATAAAATTTTGCCCATATTTTATAATAATCTGAATCTTTTTTCCCTCTAATCTTTTAGATAGCCTGTCCATCTCCGCACAGTCCAATATTTTTTTAATTACTATATTTTCTTCTGGTGGTTTGTCTATTTCCCATTGTTGGGCATATACTATTCTGGCAGCTGTTAGTATGTGTATAATTAAGTATCTTACTTCTTTTTCTATTTTTTTTATTGAAAATACCCAATAAATATAATTCTGGTTTTTTTTTCAATCTCTTTTTTACTATTTCTTTTAACCAGTTTGTTATTTTATTCCAGAAATTTTTAGCTTGTACGCATGTCCACCGTTGGTGGTAGAACGTGCCTCTTTCTTTTTTGCACTTCCAGCGTAATGGAGAGGTTCTTGGGAACATTTTGGACAATCTTTCTGGTGATGTGCCACCTGTAAAACATTTTTAATTGGTTTTCCTTGAATGCGGTCGATTTTGTCACCTGCCAATTATTAGTCCATAATTTTTCCCATTTTTCTAATTCAATTGTGTAGCCAAAATTCATTCCCCAGCTTATCAGACTTTCTTTTACGATTTCCACTTCTGTCTCATAACAAATCAAACATTTGTATATTTTGCCAATTAATTTTTCTTCATTTTTTAGTAGTGTCCTGTCCAATTCACCTCTCCCCATCTGAAAACCATATTCCCTTTTGTCTTTTTGATATGCACCTTTTAATTGTAGGTATGTCCACCAATGTAATTTCTTACCATTTTGTTCCAATTCTTCCTTTGTTTTTATATTCATTTGCTGATCCAATAATTCTTTATATCTAATTGTGTTATGGGGCCCGATTAAATTTGGATGGTATGTTAATTCTATTGGTGAGACCCATTCTGGTACCTTAATATATTGGGTTTTTTTTTAATTATTTTCCATGTTTGGATGAGAGATTTATTATTAGATTTTAACTGTTTTTATTGTTGTATTGTATTGTTCTATTTACTCCGATTGTTAGACGCTCAGAGTCCGTTTGGAGTAAGCGGCATATAAATACACTAAGTAAATAAATAAAGCAAATAACTACGTCTATGTGCATTTAAAGAACACTACTGTAACTGAATATGTTTTATATGTTGTTCAAGTTTAGATGTTCACCTGTCTGTTTTTCTTGTTTTTTCTTTCTTTTTTTCTTTGTATGATTTGGTTGTTTAATTTTTTTTCTTTTCTTTCTATTTTTATATGTAGAAACTTAATAAAGAATTTTTTGTTTTTAAGGGAAGACGCCGTGCTCGGAGGAGACTCTATGGTTGGGGAAACTGGACTTCCAGCCGGCAGAGGGGAAAAGACGCCGCACTAGGAGGAGACTCTATGGCCCTCCGGTCGGCTCCATAATTGAACGGGTAACTTCCAGGTAGGTCTTTTGTGGCTCTATAGGATAGAATAGGATAGGATAGAGTAGAATAGAATAGAATTCTTTCTTGCCCAGGTGTGATTGGCCACACAAGGAATTTGTCTTTGGTGCAGATGCTCTCAGTGTCCATAAAAGAAAAAAGAGACATTTGCCAAGAATCATGAGGTCCAACACTTAATGATTGTCCTAGGGGTCAAATAAGCAATGAAGAAACAATCAATATTAATAAAAATCTTAGGATGCAAGCAACAAGTTACCCTCCTAAGTGGGAGGAGATGGCTGAGAGGAATGATGGGGAAAAAACTAATAGAATAGAAGTGCAGACTTAGTAAAAAGTTTGACAGTGTTGAGGGAATTATTTGTTTAGCAGAGTAATGGCGTTCGGGGGGAAACTCTACTTGTGTCTAGTTGTCTTGGTGTGCAGGGCTCCGTTGGGTAGGGGTTGACACTGTTTGTGTCCAGGATGTGAGGGGTCAGTCAATATTTTCACTGCCCTCTTTTTGACTCATGCAGTGGAAGGCAGATTGGCAGCCGTTGTTTTTTTCCTGCAGTTGTTTAAAGTTGCTGACCCCTGGGGAAGCAGGACCAGAAACAGGGGAGTTTAGACTCCTGGCCTTCGCCTCCCAGAACCCTGCCGTCCTCTCAAAGGGCCGGTTTAATCTGGCCCTGCTCCACAGCCTCATGCACCACAACAAAGAGGGGAGTCAACTCCAGCCTTGCCCCATGTTCAGAGTTGCAATGGGAAGGGAGGGAGGAGAGACGGTGGGAACGGAGCAACGAGCACTTGGGTCTGCTGACCATTAGGAGACGCCTGGGAGAGAGGCACGGAAGGTGTTTGGGTTACCTGTGACAGCTGGCCCAGCTCTGGCCTCACCCAGCCCAGCTTCTCGAACACGCAGTCATCGAAGGCCGCCTGCTGCTTCCGACAGTGCCGCAGCTTCAACATGTTGCAGTTGTCCACACAGTTCCAGTACTGGTTGAAGGGCTCGGCACAATGCAGCTTGACCTGCCTGTAAAAACCGGAGGAGAGAAGGGAAAAGGGGGGGGGGGACATGACTGAAACATTTAAATACGTGAAAGGGTTCAATAAGGTTCAGGAGGGAAGTAGTTTCAATAGGGAAGTGAACCCAAGAACAAGGGGACACAATCTGAGGTCAGTTGGGGGAAAGATCAGAAGCAACCTGAGAAAATATGATTTGACGGAAAGAGTAGTTGATGCTTGGAACAAACTTCCAGCAGACGTGGTTGGTCAATCCACCGTAACTGAATTTAAACATGCCTGGGCTAAACATAGATCCATCCTAAGATAAACTACAGGAAATAGTATAAGGGCAGACTAGGTGGACCAGGAGGTCTTTTTCTGCCGTCAGTCTATGCTTCTATGAGGCCACTGCATTCGGTTAACCGAAAAAAAGGTTGACCAAGACCATTCTTAGCTATAGTTGTTTAATGTAATAGATTTGTACTGTACACTGTGTTTTTATATTTACTCTATGAGCTGCCCCAGGTTTTCGGAGAAGGGCGGCATACAAATCTTAATAATAATAATAATAATAATAATAATAATAATAATAATAATAATAATAATGGTAATAATAATAATAATCTGAAATATGAGACACCCAGGCAGAATAAGGCAGAAGACAGGTGCATTAAATAATAACAACACGGGTGCAACTCCAAAACATCTGGAGCCCCACTAAGAACTTCATTGACATTGACAATATCTCCACTGGCCAATTGTGGAATGCAGCTTTGCTCGGATCAGTGGACATCCTTTGAACAGACTTTTCACACCACTTGGACAAAAATGCCCATCTGAACCTGAACTACGAACGTCCCCCCCCTCCAGGGGTCCCAGAGCCCTCCCCTGTGCCCGGCTCACTTGAAAAAATCCAGGGCGCACTGGCTGACGGCCCGGCCTTCCTTCAAGCACTTCCGTGGGTCTCTCTCCTCCCAGCGGCACAGCATGAACTCCTTGTTGATCTGGTCACACTGGGAGCCGTAGTGGTGGGCCCCCGCCTTCAGGACAGCAGAGCCAACCGGTATCTGAGGAGCAAGCAAGGAAGTCAACACTGCCATCTTGGAGGCCATCAACCTTTCGTCACACGGATAAAGAGAGAGGGGGGAAGAGGTGGTCAAAACCAGAAGTCTCAGCTCATCCCCTCTTCCCTAGTAGGGAGGGGGATCTCAACTGGGCTACAATATTTAGGACATTTATTCATTTGTTTATATTTTAAGAAGAGGGGCAGCATACAAATCTAATAAATAATAATAATTAATATTGCTGTGAACTTTTATATTTGCCCCTGCAGTTTTCATAGGCTTCCTTTTCCTCTCTCCTGTGCAGCCTGAGTGAGATGGGCAGTTATATAAATTGGACAAATGAATAAAATTCACAAGTACCCAGAAGGCCCAGCCTGGCTCCTCATCAATTCTTACTTTATTCCACCCCAACTTCTTCAACTATATAATCTCCCTGATGGTTGTCAAATTTATTTCACAACCCAATCCCATGGGACTAATCAGTGCTAAGAGGACCAAACTTTTAAGTGCTGAAAGTCCAGGTAACAAATGTGGGGGGTTGTTCTGGGTTTGGGGGGGGGGAATTGTCTGTTTTTGTTTTTTAATTTATTTCTGTTTCTTTCTTTGCTTGCAAATTTATGGGGCTCCATCTCATCTTAGCCAGGGCAATTTGCTTCATGCTTGGTTGTCAATTGCGTGAGGGGAGGAGGACAAAACTCAAAAGCTCTGAAACTGGAGATGAATTATTTTTTGCCAAAAAAAAATAAGGCTTGCTTATTTGTTTATTTATATAACTCCACTTCGAGTCTCCGGAGAGGGGCGGCATACAAATCTAATAAATAATAATAATAATAATAATAATAAGAAGAAGAAGAAGAAGAAGAAGAAGAACAACAACAACAACAACAACTTTTTGTAAAAAAAATGTTGTTTATTTATTTAATTTTTTGCAAAAGGCTTGCTAATTTATTTTAAATATTTTTTTGCAAAAAAGCTTATATGTGTGTGTGTGTGTCTGTATGTATGTATATATATATATTCACACACACACACACCTATTGCAAAAAGCTTGCTTATTTATTTATATACAGTATATATCTATTGCAAAAAAGCTTGCTTATTTATTATATATTGCAAAAAAGCTTCCATATATATATATATATGGAAGCTTTTTTGCAATATATACATATAAATAAGCAGGCTTATATATATAGCAAATATATATATAGCAAAAAGCTTGCTTGCTTATACAGTATATGTATATATGTGTATTGCTTAAAGAGTGGGAGGGTGGAAGAAGCTTCAAGGGGGGGGGGCTGGACTGACCCCCGGGGAAGAGTGACCCCCCCCCCTCCAGAAGGGCTTGGGGAGGTCAACCCTGGCCGGGGGTCAGAGGTCACGGGAGGTCAAGCAAGTGGGGAAACTGAGGCAGGAGGGCTCCGGAGAGCACGGGGGGCGGCTCACCTCCGGAATGTCCAGCTCCTCGGCCAAGGGTATCTCTATCACCCCCGACATGGCCGGAGAAGCGCCGCACACCTTGAATTCCCCTTCGCCGCCGACTCCCGGCACTGCCACAGGGCCTCAGGCCGCCACCGCGCATGCTCCGCCGCCCACGCAGGCGCGGAAGCCCTCTCTGGTTGCCCTCTCCGCCCGAGAGGGCGGGGCAGCCGCAGAGGCCACGCCTCTTCCCGCTCCGCTTCCTCCATCCGCGTTGCCTAGGCGACGGAGACGCGCGCGGGCGCCATGCAGTACACGGGCAGCTTCTACCGCGGGCAGCGCGTCAATGGCAGGTGCACGTGGGGACGCGGACCCTCCCTTGCAGAGTGGGGTGGGTGGAGGGGGTGGGGTGCCCATGCCAACGTTTTAGGCGGAGGTTGCACCGGGGAGCCTCTGTCCACGTGCCAGTAGCATCCAGCAATGGCATTTAGACTTATACACCGCTTCATTTAGACCAGGGGGCTCCAAACACGGCAACTTTAAGACTTGTGGACTACAACTCCCAGAATCCTCCAGCCAGCATAGAATTCTGGGAGTTGAAGTGCACAAGTCTTAAAGTTGCCGTGTTTGGAGACCCCTGATTTAGACTTATATACCGCTTCCTTGTGCTTTTCCAGCCCTCTCTAAGCGGTTGACAGAATCAGCATTTTGCCCCCCAACAATCCGGGTCCTCATTTGACCCACCTGGGAAGGAGGGAAGGCTGAGTCCACCTGGAGCAATAGCCTTTAGACTTATAATAATAATAATAATAATTTGATAATTAATTAGATTTGTATGCCGCCCCTCTCCGAGGGCTCAGAGCGGCTCACAACAACAATACACAATGTACAAAGCTAAAGTTTAAAACAAATTTAAAACCCTTATTATAAAAAACAAGCACACAATCACTCACTTCGTAGTACTTTTCCAGCCCTCTCTAGGTGGTTTACAAAATCAGCCTCTTAACCCCCAACAATCTGGGTCCTCATTTGACCCACTCGGAAGGATGGAAAACTGAACCAATCTTGAGCCGGTGGTGAGATTTGAACTGCTGAACTACAGCCAGCAGTTGGCTGAAGGAGCCTGCAGGGCTGCACTCTAACCATGGTGCCACCCAGCTCTGAAAGAAAGAAAGGTCACACAACAGATACAAACTTAAAGTAAACCATTCTAAACTCGACTGCAGAAAATACAAGACTTTAGTAACCGAGTAGCTGATGCCTGGAAGTCACTACCAGACTCTGTAGTATCATCTCCTGACCCCCAAAACTTCACCCTTAGACTCTCCACTGTTGACCTCTCCCGATTCCTCAGAGGTCAGTAAGGGGCGTGCATAAGTGCACCAGTCTGCCTTCTGTCCCCTGTTCTAATGTTTCTCTTTTACTAGTGTATCATGTATATAAATCCTATTATTATTATTTTTAATGTATTTATTAAATTTTTCCATTTAAAAAAAAAACAATACATGATCGTACTTACAGATGAATCAACATCATATATACATTCCTATTAACATTATCTTTTGATTGCTTTTAGATTTCTTGATGTTTTGGATATAAATCCTGTTATATCTTTGTATACCACCAATGCACACTTGAGAAAACAAACAAATAAACCTTCTCTCCGGGCTGCCCACAGGTTGGAAGGGACGGGCACCTACACCCTCCCCACCGACACCAAGTACCAGGGCGAGATGAAGGACGGGATGTTCCACGGGAAAGGAACGCTGTACTTTCCCAGCGGAAGCAAATATGAAGGGATATGGAGCAACGGCATCTGTGTGGAGGTAGGGCCTCAACCAGGGGACCAGGCGCCTCGGGGCTTCAAAAAACCTAGAAGATTGACGGCAGAAAAAGACCTCCTGGTCCATCTTGTCTGCCCTTATACTATTTCCTGTATTTTATCTTAGGATGGATCTAGGTTTATCCCAGGCATGTTTAAATTCAGTCACTGTGGATTGACCAACCACGTCTGCTGGAAGTTTGTTCCAAGCCTCTACTCCTCTTTCGGTCAAATAATATTTTCTCACGTTGCTTCTGATCTTTCCCCCAACTAACCTCAGATTGTGTCCCCTTGTTCTTCTGTTCACTTTCCTATTAAAAACATTTCCCTCTTGGACCTTATTTAACCCTTTCGCATATTTAAATTATTCAATCATGTCCCCCCTTTCCCTTCCGTCCTCCAGACTAGACAGATGGAGTTCATGAAATCTTTCCTGATTGGTTTGATGCTTAAGATCTTCCACCATTTTTGTAGCTCATCTTTGGACCCTTTAGTTCTTGAGTGACCACAGCCCCCTTGACACCCTGAGTGTAAGCTGGTCTTGACCTGACTGGACCTCTAGTCTCCTTCCATGGGGGATCCATCCTTTCTTTTCCATCTCCGAAGCCTCTGTAGATGCCTTCTGGGTGGGAGGCCCAAGCACGCTCCCCTTCATACACCTATAAACAAGAGTGGCTTGGGGCACACGCTGTGCTAAGACAATGCAGAGTCAGGACAAATAAATATTTCTTCCCCCAGAGGGTCCTTGGTTGATGGAATTCACTTCCAGAAGAGGTCATGACAGCTGTCAGCCTGGAGAGCTTCAAGGCAGGATTAGACAGATTCATGGATGCCGAGTGTATCATAGGTGGTGATTGAAACGGATGTCCATGTGCCGCCTCTATGTCGATTGAGGCAGGAAGGGTTCCCTTGGGTCCCATTTGTTGGGGGTCAGGGGAAAGGGAGGGCTTTGCCTTCTCTTTCCACTCAAGATCCCCATGGACAATTGGTGGGCCACTGTGGGACACAGAATGCTGGACTCGATGGGCTTTGGCCTGATTCAGCAGGGCCCTTCTTATGTTCTTAATGCTCTTAATGTTCTTAATGCTGAAGGAAGATCCAGAATGGATTGTCCCATATTAAGAACCTGTTAGGACCACTTAAATGGCCTTCAGGACGTCCATCCTGTCTGTCTGTCTGTCTGTCTGTCTGTCTACGTACCTCCTCTCCCTCCCTCCCTCCCTCCCTCCCTCCCTCCCTCCCTCCCTATCTATCTATCTATCTATCTATCTATCTATCTATCTATCTATCTATCTATCTATCATCTAACTATCCATTATCTGTCCCTTAGATTTGTATGCCACCCAGTCCTGAAGGACTTTAGAAATGCCATGTGTCTTAGTGTGTCTTCTCACCTGCCTTGTTGATCACCCCCAACCTTCTTCTTGCATTTGATAAAGCAGTTTTATCATTTTATCAGAGTTTGATAAGCGGACCCTCTCACCCACTCTGAGTTGTGTCTGTATGAGTTCTTAAACCAGGAAGTTGTTTCTGATGCTTGGCACCTTAACCCTGAATTTTCCCTGGTAGGGGAAATACACCTTTGATGACGGTTTGGAATACAAAGACAATAAATGGCATTACTGCGACGGCTACGACAGGAGATTTTATACGGAAATCTGCAATGGCCTGAAGCCGGCAGGTACAGCCCTGGTTCAGCCCGATGATGGAATGATTGGCGCTTCCTCTCTCTTTGGGAAGTGGGCAGGCCCTCTGCCCTCCGGTCGCCAGACCCCAAGGACTCAATAATAATAATGGAATAATAATTTATTAGACGTGTATGCCGTCCCCTCCGAAGACTCGGGGCTCCTGGTACAAATCGGCAGTAAATGTTGGGCTATATTTTTGTTTCCCAGAGTTTTTGCTTTTCACTTCCTCCTCTTCCTCGGTTTCTCTTCCCCAGGGATTTCCCAGCTGACCAACCTGGATCCCCCACGGGTCATCCCCCCCGGCTGCTACGACTGTGGAGATGGCTTCTACAACCCGAACACCAGGGTGGTTGTGGACTACCGGCACCGCTTTCTGAGAAATGCAGGTAGGCCTTCATTTTGTGATCTTCCTTCACACCTCTCTCTTTCGGAGAGGGAGGAGAGGTCATGACCTTGACAGGTGATATCCAATTCAATTTAAAGGCTCCTGCTACATCTTCCAGGACTTTGCCATAGGTGGGACTGGGCCATCTCTCCCACCCAAGCCCTCCCTACCCCCCTGATTTCAATGCCTCTGGGTGCCATCAGACCAAACTCCTGGCTTCAGGGTCACACTCGTGACATGTGAGATAAACCCAACTTTTCCCTGTTAGTATACTGTATGTAAAAATGTTGGGTGTTGCAATACATAGGCTAACAATGTAAGTTTAAGACTGTACCTTTAAGAGTCATTTCGCTAGTTGGCCACAAGAGGGAGCCAACGCTGCTCCTCTTGGGGGAGTTTGTACTAGAGAGATTTATATTTGCTGTGTGCGATAATCTGGTTTGAATAGAATAGAATTCAATTCAATTCAATTTATTAGATTTGTATGCCGCCCCTCTCCGAAGACTCGGGGTGGCTCACAACAACAATAAAAACAGTATAACAATGGAACAAATCTAATAATAAAATTACATTAAAAACCCCCAATAATTTAAAAACCATACAACACATACATACCAAACATAAAATATAAGAAAGCCTGGGGGAGATGTCTTAATTCCCCCATGCCTGGCGATATAGGTGGGTCTTGAGTAACTTGCGAAAGACAAGGAGGGTGGGGGCCGTTCTAATCTCTGGGGGGAGTTGATTCCAGAGGGCCGGGGCCGCCACAGAGAAGGCTCTTCCCCTGGGGCCCGCCAAACGACATTGTTTGGTCGACGGGACCCGGAGAAGGCCAACTCTGTGGGACCTTATCGGCCGCTGGGATTCGTGCGGTAGAAGGCGGTTCCCAGAGAATAGAACAGAACAGAACAGAATAGAATAGAATAGAATAGAATTCTTTATTGTGTACATAAAAGAAAATACAGATTGGTCAAGAATCATGTGGTATAATCATGTGGGTCAAATAAGCAACGAAGAAACAATCATTTGCAAACCATTATTAGGATTATATTATGATATTGGACTGTGTAAGTACTATTTTTGCCTATTTGTATATAATAATAATGTTCTATTTTGTACTAAGTCTGATTCATTGACTGACCAACCCTCATTACTACAACAACTCTACTTAAAGTTTGTTGAAGGTTTATTATATTACCTAGACATTCTAACATTCCCAACACAGGAATTGTGACCCAGTCAACCCAGGGGGGGGGGGGGGGAGAGAGCATCTCTGTGGAATTTTCTTTCCATCTTGGCTTCAAACGCCCCCCCCCCCCTCCTTTGTTTCCTTCCATTGCTATAAACTTGGAGCGACGGCCGGAGCAACAATCCTAAGTGGCCCATTGTGCAAATCCCTCTTTGCCCAGGGGTGGCTGGGCAGTGCACAGGAGCGTGGCCCCCTCCCTCCCTCCCCCTGAGGACATGGGTGTGAAGATGGGACCGGGTGCCAAAATCCATCCCTTCCTCTAAGGCCACGGATACAATTGAAAGCGGCAGCGTTTGTCTGCCCTTAAAGGAATGCCGGGCGTCCCTGGAGGGTCTCCCGAGGCTGGGGGGGCCGCCGAGGTGACAAGAGAGGCGGGGAGCGTGCACGGAAAGGGTCAGCCAGGAGAGGGAACCGGTCCAGAGCTGCTCCTTCGCCGGAAAGGCAGGAAAAACCCTGGCAGGCAGCCGGCCAGATCTGGAAGCATCAAAAAACAGATGGCAGGAAATATTGAGGAACTGCTTCACAAGAGACGCTGAGACGGTTTACCCAGAGCCCACCCTCTTCCTAAGGAGCTGGGTTCGAGGAGGCTGCTTTCCCCTCGCGTGAGCCCCCTCGAGGGCAGGTAGACCCACCCGGAGAGAAACTACTGGGGTTTTTTGGAGTATAAGACGCACCTTTATCCTCTCTAAAAGAGGCTGATAATTTGAGTGCGTCGTTTGTTTGTTTGTTTGTTTTATTTGTATGCCGCCCCTCTTTGTATACTCTGAATGTAGCTGTTTTTTCAGCTTCAACCAGCTGCTAATAATCTTCCCAGCTCTTACCATACAGACTTTTTCATTGTTACTCTCTGTGAAGAATTTTTTCCAAGCCCTAAGTCTTTGCAGGGTTTTTCCCCATTAGTCTAGCTTGCTCTGAATGATTCTTTCCAGCCTTAACCAGGTGGTAACTGTGTTCCCAGCTCTTTCCGGCTTGCAAACTCTTTCATTGTTACTCTCTGCTAAGAATGTATTCCAAGCCCTAAGTCTTTGCAGGGCTTTTTTTTTTTCATTCTCTACTTGCTCTGAATGTTTCTTTCGAGCCCGAACCAGGTGCTAACGATGTCCCCAGCTCTTACTGGCTTGCAAGCTCTTTCATTGTTACTCTCAACTAAGAATGTTTTCCAAGCCCTAAGTCTTTGCAGGATTCCCCCCCCCCCCCATTTTTCTACTTGCTCCAAATGGTTCTTTCCAGGTGCTAATGATGTTCCAAACTCTCACTGGCTTGCCAGCTCTTTCATTGTTACTCTCTCTGAATAAAGTTTTTTTAAAGCCCTAACCAGGGAATAAAATAATTTTATTTATTTATTTAATTGGATTTGTATGCCGCCCCTCTCTGAGGATGGCATACAAATGTGCTGAAGCTGACCAGACTAAGGACGCTAGCCAGATAATACCTGGTTAAGCAGATCCTTTTCCCTATTTTCCTCCCAAAAAATCTAAGGTGCATCTTATACTCTGAAAAATATAGTGAATTCTGCCTCTGTTGAAAGATGGATTGCAAAGAGCCCAGGATTGAACCCTCGAATGAGCCTTCTTGAGAGTTCCCCACCCTCTGAGTCTCTTCCTGCACTTTTGCAGCCCTGGGTTCCTCTCTCCCTGCCCGGCCATGCCTGGCATCGCTGCCCATTACCCTCAAGAGCCCACCGGGGCCTTTGAAAAGCAGGGCAGGGAATGGCCTGCAACACCCAGGGCCCATCAGCTGCGATGGGTTCAAATGGCAATTTTGCAAGTCACAAATCAGCCTGGGCTTTGATCAAGCCATGAAAGTCTCCTGGGTTTTTGTGCTTTTGGGGGGGTTGGGGTTTTTTTTAAACATACTATAATATAACTCTCCCCCCCCCCTTTTTTTTTTCTCTCTTTTCTGCTTTTGTATATTTAATCATTGTGAATTATAAGCCGTGTGAAAGATTTTAGCTCTGGGGCAATTGCCAGATGGTTGATTCTGCTATTTTTTCCCCCCTTCCCTCTTTTTTTTTTCTCTTTCGCACAACAAAAGACATAATGTTTGTGGCAAGCCCTGAGAAATTGTTGGTAATCAGCGTATTCTTCCAAGAAACGGGCGCTAGACCTGTTTGCAAGAATGTTCGGCTTGTGCCGAAATTAATCACGAGCTCTTTTGAGACTGATCCTGGGCAGGGGAAAAAACAAATTGTGCCGGTTGTGGGCCGGTTTCCATCGTGCAGCCCTCTGGAGAGCAGAGAGGTGGGGTGGGTGGGCGGGCGAGCGGCTTTCTCTTTTTTGGGTTGACAATCTATGGACGAATGAAGCCATTGCTTCAGAAATCACCGCTTGGTGCTGCTTCCTTAGACCAGGGTTTCCCAACCTTGGCAACTTGAAGATATTTGGACTTCAACTCCCAGAATTCCCCAGCCAGCGAACGCTGGGAGTTGAAGTCCAGATATCTTCAAGTTCCCAAGGTTGGGAAACAGTGCCTTAAACAAACTCGAAGGATCTGGTTTGGTCAAGGAAGGGTCAAGGTTTGGTCACATCCTGGACACAAACTGTTTCAACTCCCACCCTCAAAACCTCCCTACAGAGCCCTGCACACCAAGACAACTAAACCCAAGAGCAGTTTTTTCCCGAATGCCATCACTCTGCTAAACAAACAGTTCCCTCCACACTGTCAAACTATTTACTAAGTCTGCACTTCTATTACTACTAGTTTTTTCTCATCATTCCTATCACCCATCTCCTCTCACTTATGACTGTAGGACTGTAACTTGTTGCTTGTATCCTTAAGATATTTTATTAATGTTGATTGTTTCCTGATTGCTTACTTGACCCCTATGACAAGCATTAAGTGTTGTACCCCATGATTCTTGTCAAATCTATATTTTCTTCTATGTCCCCTGAGAGCATCTGCACCAAAGACCAATTCCTTGTGTGCCCAATCACTCTTGACCCAATAATGAATTCTGTTCTGTTCTGTTCTATTCTGTTCTGTTCCATTCTTGACAAATGTCTCTTTTCTTTTATGTCCCCTGAGAGCATCTGCACCAAAGACCAATTCCTTGTGTGCCCAATCACTCTTGACCCAATAATGAATTCTGTTCTGTTCTATTCTGTTCTGTTCCATTCTTGACAAATGTCTCTTTTCTTTTATGTCCCCTGAGAGCATCTGCACCAAAGACCAATTCCTTGTGTGTCCAATCACTCTTGACCCAATAATGAATTCTGTTCTGTTCTGTTCTATTCTGTTCTGTTCCATTCTTGACAAATGTCTCTTTTCTTTTATGTCCCCTGAGAGCATCTGCACCAAAGACCAATTCCTTGTGTGTCCAATCACTCTTGGCCAATAAAAGCTATTCTGTTCTATTCACATGGATGCTCCCCACGGATCCAATGCCTCTCCTGTGGTTCCCTGGCTGCCATGCGTAGGATGCCAGTCTAGAGAGACTTTGCCGCCTGGTGCCAGCTCCTTCCTCGGTTCAGCCGGGACCCTCCTCCTCGGGTGCAAATCGGGGGCCACTGAGCAGGGGGAGACGCACATAGCATGAACTCAATCGTATCCCCATGGGATTTTCACCACCACCCCAAAAAAAAACCCACACGAAAGGCAGAGCCTCTAATTGCACCAGGGTGATAATTTCTAGCTGATTAAAGAGTATTTGTATTCTCGCTTCTCCCTCTTCTCCCCCCACCCACCCGACCCCCAGCGCCCCTTTTTTTAATTTTATTTTTTTTTAAAAAGAGGAAATCACATCCGAAGGCGAAGATGAGCCTCAAACGCCTCCTATTAATATCGCCCAACAATTGTCTTAGGTTAGAAAAAGAGAGAGAGAGGAAGGTAATTACAACTTTGCTGTCTGGGAGCGTTAATCAAAGTCTGCCGGGGCTTTTTAATTCCGCTTTTAAATATGGATGAAACGCGGCCCTTCAGGCTCACCCCGGTATAGCCGGGCGAGGGAGCTGCCGGGGGGACGGGCGGCACGAGGAGGGGACCGGGGCGGTTAAGGAGCAGCTGCTGCCGAGGAGCCCGGCTCCGGCATCTGTGATTTAAATTGTTAGCTGCAGGTAGAGTGCGGGGAAGACATGATGGAGAGGCTGTTAAGTCCCCTGGCCGCCAATTACCGACAATCAGGGAGGAGCCCCACACTCGTTCAGCACAATAAACCCAGTTTGGCTTGTTTCCTCCTCAAGAGGCTCCAGCTGCAGCAATTCAGAGCCCCGGAGGAGCAGGCAGCGTGATTAGCAGGCAGACGGCCTCCTCTTCCTCCTCACCAGCCGTTCACCCTTCCCCACCCAACCCCCATTCCCTGGACAGGACAAGCCCTGGCCTCCACCTCTCCATGGGACGGCTGCGTCTCCTTCTGGGGTAGGTGGGAGAGTTGGGGTGATGAAGGAGGACCCTTTCAGGGTGGGCTCTACGGAGACTGGAAAAAATGCCCCCTGCCACATGAATCTCAGTGTCCGGTCAGGTCCCACAGCGTCAGACTTCTCCAGGTCCTGTCAACTAGACAATGTCGCTTGGCGGGGCCTTAGGGGGGAGAGCCTTCTCTGTGGCAGCCCCAGCCCTCTGGAGTCAGCTTCTCCCGGAGATTGGTATTGCCCCCACGCTCCCCACCTTCTGCAAGAATCTGAAAACCTATTTATGCCACCAGGCTTGGGGTCAATAGACCCTAGACCCTCTGGCCAATGAGTGTGTGGTTTGAATCTGGAAGAATGATTTTTAATGTTTTAGCCTTTTTAGAATCAGTTTTATAGATTAGTTATTTATAGTAGAAACAAAGAAAACAGATGGCAGAAAAAGACCCCCTGGTCCATCTGTCCTTATACTATTTCCTGTATTTTATCTTAGGATGGATCTATGTTTATCCCAGGCAGGTTTAAATTCTGTTCCTGTGGATTCACCAACCACGTCTGCTGGAAGTTTGTTTCAAGCATCTACTACTCTAGTAATTGGATCAGATATATTATTGTATATTTTTTTTAATTGATGTGTTGTGAGCCACCCCAAATCCACAGAGTGGCATACAAATCCAATAAATAAACAAATAAACAAATAAACGAACGAACGAACAAATGAATGAATAAATAAAATAGTGCAAAATGCAGCCCCACCAGCTATCGTGGGCCTTCCAAGATCTGCCCACTGTCCAGATATACAGAGCTACACGGCAGGATTTGACAAAATACCAGAATTTATAGTGTGGCAATTTAGGAACTAGTGCAGAGAAATAACGAAGATACTTTTGTAGAAAAACAGCAATATCTTCTCCCTGAGTCTTCTATTTACAGGAGCAAACTTTGCTTTAACTAGATACTAAACCAACCCAGGTTCCTCCATGTCAACACTACAGCTCTAACTCAATAATTAACTCATGCTCAAAACTGTTCCAGACAGCCAGCTAACAACATTACCAGCAGCAACAGCCAACAACTAACAGCTAACAATCATTGTAAAGCTGCTTTGCATTTTATCATACTCTGGCCCAATCAGGTTGCAGTTTACGCCCTATGACTCAGCATTCATGACTGTTTAACACGCATCTTTTAGCTTATAGCATAACATATATCACCTAGGATTGAGCTAATCCTTGACACTCACATCTCACCATCACTGAACCGGCTGCCGATTGGTCTCTGAACGCAATTCAAAGTGTTGATCATGACCTATAAAGCCCTACATGTCTTAGGACCAGGTTACTTACGGGACCGTCTTCTGCCTCATGCATCCCAGCGGCTGGTCAGGTCCCACAGAGTCGGCCTTCTCCAGGTCCAGGAAGAGCCTTCTCTGTCGTGGCCCCGGTCCTTTGGAACAAACTCCCTCCAGAGATTCACACTGCCCCCGCTCTTCCCGCCTTCTGTAAGGTTCTGAAAACCCACTTTTGCCAACAGGCTTGGGGCCACTGTGTTGTTAATATTTAGCCCTGGCCAATGATTGAATGTATGAATGGATGTGATTGATTAAATTTTAAATATTGGGGTTTTAAGGCAGTATTTTAAATGTAGATTTTATTGTAGATTTCTAACGTGTTTTTGCATAAATTTTGCTGTAAGCCACCCTGGGCCTAGAGATCGAATAAATAAAATAAATAAATTCATAGCCCCTCCCAAACCTCCCTGGGCAGCCCACGGGCTCGGTTCCTACCCCTTCCCCTCTTGGTCACAACTGGAAAATTGTGGCATGGATTACAAACTGGATTCCCAGAGGCAAAAACAGGGATGGAAATATATACTGCTCAAAAAAAACAAAGGGAACACTGAAACAACAGAATATAACCCCAAGTCAATCCAACTTCTGTGAAATCAAACTGTCCACTTAGGAAGCAACACTGATGGACCATCAATTTCACCTATGCTGTGCACATTCAACTTTATACAGAACAAAGTATTCAACGAGAATATTTCATTCATTCAGATCTTTGAGGGTTCCCTTTATTTTTTTGAGCAGTGTATATTTATTGGGGACCCTGGAGTGGGTCCCCTTAAGCCAGGAGAAGCCGCCGTTTCAGTTTTGAAGCGGTTACCAGATTAACCCCCCGACACTTAAGCAAAATGGAATTTAAGATTAGTTTATACGTGAGCTCGAGATCCAGAGCATTTCAACGGACACGATTAAAGTGGCCTTCCACCCCCCTCCCACAACAATGCATTTCATATATCCCCCCCCCCCGAATACTGTATATGAAATCCAACGGTTTTGCCCTTTCTGAAATCTCCTGAACAAAGGCCAAGGTTTTGACAGTATGAAAAAACAACCTAAATGAAATTAATGGAGTTGTTGAAAGGCAGTGACCACGTCCAGGGCAGCGATGAGACTAATTCCGCTCTCGTTTTCTTTCCCTGGAGTCAACCCTCTTTAAACTCAGTGGGGCTGATTTCCAAGTCCAACCAAACCAACCAACTGAAGGCAACAGCCAAGTGGACTCTTTACCAGCCCAAAATACACTGCTCAAAAAACCCCACCAAGGTAACACTCCAAGAACCCATCCTAGGTTCCCTCCAGGTTCCTAAGAGGCCAGTAAGGGGCGTCCATAAGTGCCCTGGAGTGCCTTTCGTCCCCTGTCCAATTGTCTTTCCTTTCTCTCGCTTATCATATATATTCTCTTCCTTTCATATATCCTCTCCTCTAAGTTCACTTTACCCTTATATATATTACTACATGTCTATTTTTCTTCCTATGTATTTGTGTATTGGACAAATGAATAAATAAAATAATAAAATAGATCTGAACGAATGAAATATTCTCGTGGAATCCTTTGCTGTGTACAAATTTGAATGTGCACAAAACAGCATAGGTGAAATTGATGGTCCATCAGTGTTGCTTCCTAAGTGGACAGTTTGATTCCACAGAACTTTGATTGACTTGGAGTTCTATTGTGTTTGTTTCAGTGTTCCCTTTATTTTTTTGAGCAGTGTCCATGGGTTTTCCCTGGGAGAGGAAACCTTGGCTTCCTTTCCATCTGCCCTGCCTTGAAAAAAAAAATAATCCTCCTTTTATGTCTTCAGTCTGAAGTCTTCATTGTCCCTCACTCAAAACTCCCCCGTTGGGCAAGGAAAGGCCAAGACACCCACACACGCACAGACGAATGGGATCCATTTTAATTCCCCCTTTGGGTCTCCTCCTACCACAATTAACCCCCTGTTGCCTTCTTCCCCCCCACTCCCCACTTCAGATGACGATGAACACGACTGGATTGTGAAGACTTGCCGCAAAGGCTGGGACGAATGCGTTGGCTTCAAGCCGAAGAGGTCAGCTGGGCGGAGGAGGAGGGCAAGGAAGACCCGGGGGGCTCCTGTTGGGGGTTTCCCCACACCTGAAGACCCTCTCCCTATAATTTCTCCATTAAGGTCGGCCGGCCTCCCCCTGCCGAGCGAAAAGAGCCCAGCGCCTTCCCTTTCACCGGAGGCGATAAGTGGGAATGGTGAGACAATTGCCCGCGGTTACGGTCCTGGTTCCTACCAGGTTGGCAAGGGGGATGCCCTTGGGGGTGGGTTTGTTTTTATTTAGAAACCTAGAAGATGGACGGCAGAAAAAGGCCTCCTGGTCCATCTAGTCTGCCCTTCTGCTATTTCCTGCATTTTATCTTAGGATGGATCTGCGTTTATCCCAGGCATGTTTACATTCAGTTCCTGTGGATTCTTCCTTCCTTCTTTCTTTCTCTTCCTTCTCTTCCTTCCCCTTCTTTCTTTCTTTCTTTCTCTCTTTCTTTCCTTCTTTCCTTTCTTCCTTCTTTCTTCATAGAAACACAGAAGATTGACAGCAGAAAAAGACCTCGTGGTCCGTCTAGTCTGCCCTTCTACTATTTCCTGTATTTTATCTTAGGGTGGATCTATGTTTATCCCCGGCAGGTTTAATATTCAGTTCCTGTGGATTCACCGACCACGTCTGCTGGAAGTTTGTTCCAAACATCTGCTACTCTTTCAGTCAAATAATATTTTCTCCCATTGCTTCTGATCTTTCCCCCCAACTAACCTCAGATTGTGCCCCCTTGTTCTTGGGTTCACTTTCCTATTAAAAACACTTTAACATATTTAAATGCTTCGATCGTGTCCTCCCCCCTTTCCCTTCTGCCCTCCAGACTCTACAGATTGAGTCCACGGGGTCTTTCCTGATAAATGTTTTGTCCCCCTTTTGTCTTGCTCTCCGTGCGTGGAGGTCCCGAGGCCAAGGAGGAGAGGCCGCCGGAGGAATCCCGAAGCCAAGAAAAGGGAGCCGACCTTGGTTGATGTCAGTGCCCGCACCTCCACTGGACTTAACTTTATTTATTACACAAATAAAGACATTTACAAAGCACGACAGTAAAAGGCAGCTAATAAAACAAACATTGGGGGTTTTTTGACCTTTTTTTGTTTCGTGGTTTTTTTTAAAAAAAGTGCTTTACAATTTCTCTCTCTTTTTTTCCCCATCATTCCCTTCCCCCCCTCCTCCCCCCTCCCCCCCCTCAGCGCCCACCCCTCCTCTCTTTTATTTTAAATAAATAACCGGTACTGAGTGACCGCCTGTTCTTCCAAAGGTTATTTTTAGCCATGTTCACCTAGACATGCACAAATTGCCACAATCTACAAAGAAAACAGTCTGCTCTTTCTCCCTCCCCCCCTCCTCCCCCACACCAGACAATTTGGCTCAGCTTGGGACCCCCGGCTTCTCTTGACCGGCCCAGGCAGTTTCTCTCTCCGTCTGCCCCCTGGACTGCTCACCCCAGCAGAAAGAGGGAGGGATTCTGACCCACCAGCGTGTGCTTCAATGAAATATACGTTATTATCAGCGTGAATATTTTAGGGTTTTTTCCCAAACAAAATTTGGCCCTTTTTAGTTCCTGGAAATTAATCCTGGTGTCTCTTTTGTCTTCCTGGATCTGACTAGATTCTACTTTCATTTTTCCTCAGCTCTTAGAGAGCCATAGAAAGTTCAAAGGTCTTTCCCTAAACCAAACTCCAAAGCCGGCCCTTCCCAGGGAGTCCAGTTGCACAGATTTGGGCTAATCTTACTAATGGCCGGCCCTCGGAATCAGCCCAGGAGTTTTTGCACAGTGGTGATTTTGAGAGGCGAGTGATGGGGAAGGAGGCGCCGTTTGGAGCAGAGCATTGGCAAAAATAGGGGGTTTTACCGGCCGAGGAATTGTCCAGCCTCCAGGAGGGTCTCTGAGCTTGCACAGAGTTTGCCCGTTGAGGGTCAGGGGGCGCCTGGGCTCAGCTAAGGCTTTGCCGAGGGAGGAAGACCTCCTTGGCTGATGTGTGGCTGGGTTAAATAGGGCCTGTCTTCCTCTTGTGGGGCAGGCCTGAATTTTCCATCTCACAAAGGGCGATGGGTCAAACATCCATTTAATGGTTTTCAGTTTTGCAAGAGTGGGACAAAATTTAGCGTGTTTTAAAAGGGGGCTCCCTGACTTTTACAAGGAAGAGGGAACCCCCCCCCCCCTTTGCTTGTGGATCGGAGACCAAGAAGACAAAACCTTTTGCCTCCTCTGGGGCTGATACCCCCTGACCCCCCTCGGGTCCCCCTCCCCTCTTCCTCCTCCTCCTCCTCCTCCTGCGGAGCAGCTGGCAGGGCAGCTCCCTCAAAGCCAGCCCACTTGACCTGCCCCCAAAGCAGTTGCCGTCCCTTTGAAAGAGAGGCAACACACACACACACACAACTGCACACAGCCACCAGGGAGGGTAACCCCCCACCCCCCGGTCTCCTCTGCAATTCAGCAGGACGTCAAGAGTCAGGAAGTTCAAGGGTCACTTTGCCAACAGCCGCCTTTCCTGCACTCGAACTGTCTCGGTCCACCCTGGACCACCAAGACAGACAGAAGTGGTCAGCTCCCTCCTGCAGGTCAAGCTCTCTGGGCGGATTCTCGGGAGAAGGTCGCTCCAGGCTCTCCGTTGAAGGACCCTCCAAGGCAGCACGGAAGGACCACGAAGCCACAGGACCGTTGGAAATGGCCAGTGGAGGGGAATCTTCGCAGCTCTCGCAACCTGGGGAGCTTCCCTTGCAAAGGTTTCGTGGCCCAACTGGGTAACACCCTCAGTCCATCATAGCCCCAGGGGTGGGGGGTCTGCCTCTAGATTGGGAAGGAGGGAGGACGTCGCCCTGTGTCTTTGGGAGAAAACTGGAGCAGCCCCCTGCCATTCCAGCCGGCAAAACAAAGCCATGGGCTTGCTTGGGGGATGACTTCCTTTTCCAAAAGACATTTCGGGCCAGTTGACCTAGCAGCTGCCCAGCCACCAAGAGGAAGCTTGAGGCTGTGGAGGTGGTCAGGAGAACGAAGGCCGAGGGCTTTTGCTCAGCGCCCCCCATCCAGCATGACCTGAGGAGGCCAAACGCCATTAAGTAGAAGAAGGAAGGAGAGAGAGGGGGGGGGGGGGCAGTTCCAGCTTTTGTCTCAGTCCCGGCAGCCCAAGGTCCCCCTTTTCCGGTTGCCCCCCCAAAGTCCCTTTTGAGAGTTTGATGTGAAAAAGCTCTGTGCCAAGGCTGGAGCCCCCATCCTTTGGGTTTTGCCCCCGAGGTTGAGGCAGAAGAGAAGCATCCGTAAGAGTTTGAGGGGCGCTGGGAGGGTCTCCTCGCGGGCAGCTTCCTTACGGCCTCTGGTCTGAGGGCTGCAAAGCCCCTCCAGTCCCACCCACCCCAAAAAACCAAGATAAAAAGCCTCAAAGGAGCTGACAAGGCATCAAGCGAAGACGATCC